>NW_022261981.1:3882025-4084677 GCF_002021735.2 Oncorhynchus kisutch | reverse complement strand
CCCTTCTCCCCCTCTCACACTCCCCTCTCTCCCCTCAACCCCTCTCCCCCTCTCACACTCCCCTTTCCTCTTTCCTCATCCCTTCTCCCACTCTCACACTCCCTATCACCTCCCCTCCTCTTCCTCATCCCTTCTCCCCCTCTCAACTCCCCCTCTTCTTTCCTCACCCCTTCTCCCCTCTCACACTCCCCCTCTTCGTCCCCTCAACCCTTCTCCCCCTCTCACACTCCCCTCTTCTTTCCTCATCCCTTCTCCCCTCTTCTTCCCTTCATACCTTCTCCCCCTCTCACACTCCCCTCTTCTTCCCTCATCCCTTCTCCCCCTCTTCTTCCCTCATCCCTTCTCCCCTCTTCTTCCTCATCCCTTCTCCCCCTCTTCTTCCCTCATCCCTTCTCCCCCTCTTCTTCCCTCAAACTTTCTCCCCCTTTCTTCCCTCATACCTTCTCCCCCTCTGCACACTCCCCCTCTTCTTCCCTCATCCCTCATCCCTTCCCCCCCTCCCTGTGTTGTTGTTTCAGCTGGCTGGGTCCTCCCCCTTCCCTCCTCCCCTCTACCCCTCCTCCCCCTCGTCCTTTCCGTCTCGATCCCTACCTCCTCCCTCCTTCTTCACCTCCTCTGTTATCCTTTCAGGTGCGCTAGTCCTCCCCCTCCTCCATCCCCCTCCTCCTCCATCATCTTCCCCTCTCCACCCCTCTTCCCTCATCTCCCCCTCTCCCCCCTTCCTTCTCCTCCCGTCTCCACCCCCTCTCCCTCATCCTCCCCTCTCCCCTTATCCTCTCCTCCCCTCCTCCACCCCCCTCCTCCCTCCTCCTCCTCCTCCTTTCCTCCCTCCTCCTCTGTTTTCCTTTCAGGTGACTGGTCAAGACAAGGTCATCAGACACACTGATGCAAACAAGAGCTAATAAAGGGACGACTGATCAGTAAAGATGTTGAGGTCGTCTCCTTTCCTGAAAACTTTAGACTTTTCTACTTTCAAGTTTCTTTGTGAAAGAACAGCAGCTGTGAGGAGAAAAGTTAAGAGCAGAAAAGTTCTGAGTTGAACTGATACGTGATACACTGTTCCTCCAGGCAGTAGAATGAAGTGGATGCAGTGTTCAGAAACACAAGACAGACACGTCAAATATAAAGACTCTCTGTCCTCCCTCTCTTCTCTCTCTCTCTCTCTCTCTCTCGTCCCTTCTCTCTCTCTCTCTCTCCTCTCCTCCCTCCCCTCCCTTCCTCTCCTTCCCCCTCCCTCTCTCCCTTCTCTTCTCTCTCTCTCTCTCCCTCCCCCTCTGTCCCTCTCCCTCCCCCTTCCTCTCCTTCCCCTTCCCTCTCTCCCTCTCTCTCTCCCTCCCCCTCTGTCCCTCTCTCTCTCTCTCCCTCTTCCTCCCTCTCCCTCCCCCTTCCTCTCCTTCCCCCTCCCTCTCTCCCTCTCTCTCTCCTCCCCTCTGTCCCTCTCTCTCTCCCCCTCTGTCCTCTCCCTCCCCCTTCCTCTCCTTCCCCCTCCCTCTTCCCTCTTCCTCCCTCCCCTTCCTCTCCTTCCCCCTCCCTCTCTCCCTCTCTCTCTCTCTCTCTCTCCCTCTTCCTCCCTCTCCCTCCCCCTTTCTCTCCTTCCCCCCTCCCTCTCTCCCTCTCTCTCTCTCTGTCTCCCTCTTTCTCCCTCTCTCTCCTCCCCATGCAGGACAGCTTGACAAGCTCTCAGTCCTCCAGCTCGGTTTGTGTCTCAACTCGGACTCAGCTTTGGTCTCTTGAGCCAATCACCAATCTGACGTTCCCAACATTATTTGATACACACACACATGCAGCGAAACACTAACACAGCCGCAATCATCTTGATTCTTGTGCCTGAGAAATGACATCACATACTAATTGCTAGCAGAGGGATCTTTAATACATGTTTCATTCTGCACCGCATCATTACTGAACTAATGTCCTTATTAATCTACACTGGTATTTCCACTCTGGAGGATAAGCTATTTGTGAGGAGAAAGCAATGTTTCCCTTCGAGGAGGAGAGGGGGAGGAGGGGAGGAAAGGAGAGAAGGTGATAGGTAGAGAGAGAGAGAGAGAGATATGAGAGAGAGAGAAAGAGAGATATGAGAGAGAGAGATATGAGAGAGAAAGAGAGAGAGAGATATGAGAGAGAGATATGAGAGAGAGAGAGAGAGAGAGAGAGAAGGAGAGGAGAGGAGAGGAGAGAGAGGAGAGGAGAGGAGAGGAGAGGAGAGGAGAGGAGAGGAGAGGAGAGGAGAGGAGAGGAGAGGAGAGGAGAGGAGAGGAGAGGAGAGGAGAGAGAGGAGAGGAGAAGATAGATAGAGAGAGAGATGACCAGAGCAGAGACGAGAGAGAGAGAGAGAGAGAGCAGACAAGGACAGAGAGAGAGAGAGAGAGAGAGAGAGAGAGAGAGAGAGAGAGACAGACAGAGAGACAGACAGAGAGACAGAGACAGAGAGGAGGACAGAGGAGAGAGAGAGAGAGACGAGAGAGGAGAGAGAGGAGAGAGAGAGAGAGAGAGAGAGAGAGAGACAGAGACAGAGAGGGAGAGAGAGACAGAGAGAGAGCGGGAGAGAGGACAGAGAGAGAGAGAGAGATGACCAGAGCAGAGAGGAAGTTACTTGTCCATTAAATTGCATTGCAGCTCCACTTCCATGGGTGTTAACATGGCTGCAATAACGTTATGGTCACGTGTCATTTCCTGTCCTGTCCTCAATTAGTTCATCTAATTGGATTGCTCCTATCGGAGGGAGAGGAAGGGGGCACTGTCAGTGTCCTGTGTCCTGGGGGGGGACCATTTCCAAGCTGTACCATTTAGGTTGGGACAGAGGTTAGGAGAAATGTATTGTAAACCCATGAATAACAACAGAAAGTCAGAGCCAGTAACCAGAGCTACAGCCCCAGAACAGACTGGGAAGAACGCATGATTAAAACATTATCCAATCAGAGAATATTTTCAAAAAATCGGTCATGCATCACCTAAGGCTAAACATTTCAAACGAACCACAGTGGCAGTTATAATGTATTCTAAACATGGCAACAGATTTTCTCCTGCATCGTACTTCGGTTTCTATTTCCCATCCCATATCCATCTGTGTCTCTAAAGCTGTTGATTCAATATTGGGGGGAGCATTAAAGCTGTGGAGAATAGGGATGAATAAAGCTGCCTGATATAGAAGTTAGCGACGCTAACGTAGCGTAGCCTTCGACACCCTAGGATTCTAAATGGAGGGGAGCGGCAACGTCCGCGGGGAGGCTAACGCTATTTCTATTCACCCGGGGCTTAGAATATCAGGGCCGTTTTCACGCCGTCTTAATGTCTTAGAGAAGGGAGCATGGAGGAAGGAAGATGGTCTACAGAACATGGAAATGTGATTGTGTTCAGGATATTAAAGGTTTGTTCTGGGGTTGGTAGACTCTGGGTGTTGGTTAGTGTGGAGTAAGACAGGGTATAAAGGTTTGTTCTGGGGTTGGTAGACTCTGGGTGTTGGTTAGTTTGGAGTGAGACAGGGTATAAAGGTTTGTTCTGGGGTTGGTAGACTCTGGGTGTTGATTAGTTTGGAGTGAGACAGGGAATAAAGGTTTGTTCTGGGGTTGGTAGACTCTGGGTGTTGGCTCTGCCTCTCTACCTTTATCCTCCACAGACAACCCATACTTCTCAAAAAAATAAGAGAGAGAGAGAGAGAGAGAGAGAGAGAGAGAGAGAGGAGAGAGAGAGAGAGAGAGAGAGAGAGAGAGAGACCCAGCACAACCATCTGTATTCCCTCTAAGAGAACAGGGCTGTGTACCATCCAATTATCTGTCAGCAGTGAATGATAGCAGCAATAATGTATTCACGCTGCGGATCAATTTTTAATCAAGATGAGAAATATGAAGGGGAAAGGAAGTTCCAAATGGCCCACCAGGAACTCCCATAATGCAATGCACCAGAAGGCGCAGAGGCCTTAATTTTCCACCAATCAAATGACTGCCTCCCTCACTACTACACCCCCCCCCCTCCCCCTTCCATGTCAGTGGCCTATTGACATGGAGGGGGAACTTGTTAGAGGACACTCACTCTACTGTGTTATGTAGGTCATCACACCTTGTAGACTTGACCTATGACACCACCAGGTTCATCACGCCCTGAAGACTTTACCTCTGTGTGTCAAGGACAACACCACCAGGTTCAGGGATGGGTCATGTTTCTCTATAACACCACCAGGTTCAGAGACGGGTCGTGTTTCTCTACAACACCAACCGGTTCAGAGACGGGTCATGTTTCTCTACAACACCACCAGGTTCAGGGACGGGTCATGTTTCTCTACAACACCACCAGGTCCAGAGACGGGTCATGTTTCTCTACAACACCACCAGGTCCATCAGGGATGGGTCATGTTTCTCTACAACACCACCAGGTCCATCAGAGACGGGTCATGTTTTTCTACAACACCACCAGGTTCAGGGACGGGTCATGTTTCTCTACAACACCACCAGGTCCATCAGAGACGGGTCATGTTTCTCTACAACACCACCAGGTCCATCAGGGACGGGTCATGTTTCTCTACAACACCACCAGGTCCATCAGAGACGGGTCATGTTTCTCTACAACACCACCAGGTCCATCAGGGACGGGTCATGTTTCTCTACAACACCACCAGGTTCAGAGACGGGTCATGTTTCTCTACAGCACCACCAGGTCCATCAGAGACGAGTCATGTTTCTCTACAACACCACCAGGTCCATCAGAGACAGGTCATGTTTCTCTACAACACCACCAGGTCCATCAGGGACGGGTCATGTTTCTCTTCAACACCACCAGGTTTCAATCTGCAATGAAAGCTCTCCTATTAGTAATGAACCATCATCTTTCTAAAATACATCTTGAAGAGACCCCACATCTCTCCCCCTCCTCACTGAGTTAGAAAACACAATGTCTGTAAAACAAATGAGTAGGGAGGTAATTGCCGACAACACAAATTACATTTCCAATAAAGGCTCTTGTCTCTCCTGGGTCTCTGTCTCCGAGCCCTCAGCTCCTCTCAACCGTTTAACAATCTACATCCAACCTCCCTCCCTCCCTCACACACACACACACTCGGAGACACACACACTCGGAGACACACACACACACACACTCGGAGACACACACACTCGGAGACACACACACACACACACACTCGGAGACACAAACACACAGAGACACACACACACACACTCAGAGACACAAACACACAGAGACACACACACAGAGACACAAACACACACACATACACACACACACACACACACACAGAGAGAGACACACACACAAACACACAGAGACACACACACACAGAAACACAGAGACACGCACAGAAACACACACACACACACACACACAGAGAGACACACACACACACACAGAGAGAGAGAGACACACACACACACACCACTGAGAACCCACCGGAGAGGGATGTTCTATATTACACATCTACGATGCCTTGCAGTATTCACCCCCCTTGGCATGATTCCTATTGTGTTGCATTACAACCTGTCATTTAAATGTGTTTTTACTTGGATTTCATGTAATGGACATACTGTACACAAAGTAGTCAAATTGGTGAAGTGAAATGAAAAACACTTATAGAAAATAAAAAAGGGAAAAGTAGTGCGTGTGTCACGCCCTGACCTTAGAGATGCTTTA
This sequence comes from Oncorhynchus kisutch, assembly GCF_002021735.2. NCBI lineage: Eukaryota > Metazoa > Chordata > Actinopteri > Salmoniformes > Salmonidae > Oncorhynchus > Oncorhynchus kisutch. The sequence continues at coordinate 4,079,037 of NW_022261981.1, read as the reverse complement.
CATTCTCTATTTGGTAGGTCAGGGTGTGACTAGGGTGGGAAATCTATGATTTCTATTTCTTTGTTGGCCAAGTATGGTTCCCAATCAGAGGCAGCTGTCTATCGTTGTCTCTGATTGGGGATCATACCTAGGCAGCCCTTTTTTCCCACGTTCTGTTGTGGGATCTTGTCTTTGGTTGCTGCATGTGTTTGCACTCCTAGCTTTACGTTCGTTGAGTTGTTTATTGTCTTTGGTGGAACATTTATAATTAATAGAAAATGCCTACCACGCTGCAGCTTGGTCTTCATTTAACAACGGACATTACAGAAGATCCCACCTCCAACGGACCAAGCAGCATGGTCAGGAGGACTGGACCTGGGAGGAAATCCTGGAGGGAGCAGGACCCTGGATGCAGGCCGGGGAGTATCGCCGTCCGAAGGAGGAGATAGAGGCGGAACGGCGACGATACGAAGAGTTAGCTCAACGAAGTTAGCCCAAAGAATTGTGGGGGGGAGCACACGGGGAGATTGGCGGAGTCAGGGTTCAGACCTGAGCCAACTCCCCATGCTTACCGTGGGGAGCGAGTTACCGGTCAAGCACCATGCTACCCGGTCCTGCGCCAGCTCTACACACGGTATCCCCAGTTCGCCAGCACAACACAGTGCGGCCTGTGCCAGCTCCCCACACCAGGCTTCCAGTACGCCTCCTCAGTACGGTGAGACCTGATCCGGCTCCACAAACGAAGCCTCCAGTGATGATCCATGGTTCGAAGCCTCCAGTGATGATCCATGGGACGAAGCCTCCAGTGATAATCCATGGCCCAGAGCCTGTATTGATGATACATGGCAAGGAGCCTTCAGCGACGATCCCCAGTCTGGAGCCTCCAGCGACGGTCCCCAGTCCGGAGCCTCCAGCGACGGTCCCCATTCCGGAGCCTCCAGCGACGGTCCCCAGTCCGGAGCCTCCAGCGACGGTCCCCAGTCCGGAGCCTTCAGCGAAGGTTCCCAGTCCGAAGCCTTCAGAGACAGTTCCCAGTCTGGAGCCTCCAGCGACGGTCTGCAGTCAAGAGTCTCCAGCGACGGTCTGCAGTCCAGAGCCCTCAGCAACGGTCTGCAGTCCAGAGTCTCCAGCGACGGTCTGCAGTCCAGAGTCTCCAGTGACGTTTTGCAGTCCCGAGTCTCCAGCGACGGTCTGCAGTCCCGAGTCTCCAGCGACGGTCTGCAGTCCAGAGTCTCCAGCGATGGTCTGCAGTCCAGAGTCTCCAGCGACGATTTGCAGTCCCGAGTCTCCAGCGACGGTCTGCAGTCCAGAGTCTCCGGCGACGGTCTGCAGTCCAGAGCCTCCAGCGACGATCTGCAGTCCAGAGCCTCCAGCGGTGGTTCCCAGTTCAGAGCCTCCGGCGATGATCCACGGTCCGCTTCCTCCGGCAACGATCCACGGTCCGGTTACACAAAAGCGGAGGGAGCGGGGACTCTGATTGGGGATCATACTTAGGCAGCCCTTTTTCCCACGTTCTGTTGTGGGATCTTGTCTTTGGTTGCTGCATGTGTTTGCACTCCTAGCTTTACGTTCGTTGAGTTGTTTATTGTCTTTGGTGGAACATTTATAATTAAAATAAAATGTACGCCTGCACCTTGGTCTTCATTTAACGACGGACATTACAGCGTGTATATGTATTCACCCCCTTTGCTATGAAGCCCCTAAATAAGATCTGGAGCAACCAATTACCTTCAGAAGTCACATAATTCGTTAAATAAAGTCCACCTATGTGCAATCGAAGTGTCACATGATCTGTCACATGATCTCTTTACTGAAGACTCATCTCTTCTGTGGGTCCTATGATTGAGGGTAGTCTGGCCCAGGAGTGCGAAGGTGAACAGAACGGCTCTGGAGCAACGAACCACCCTTTGCTGTCTCTGCCTGGCCGGTTCACCTCTCTCCACTTGGATTCTCTGCCTCTAACCCTATTACACGGGCTGAGTCACTGGCTTACTGGTGCTCTTCCATGCCATCCCTAGCAGGGGTGCGTCACTTGAGTGGGTTGAGTCACTGACGTGGTCTTCCTGTCTGGGTTGGCGCCCCCCCCTTGGGTTGTGCCGTGGTGGAGATCTTTGTGGGCTATACTCGGCCTTGTCTCAGGATGGTAAGTTGGTGGTTGAAGATATCCCTCTAGTGGTGTGGGGGCTGTGCTTTGGCAAAGTGGGTGGGGTTATATCCTGCCTGTTTGGCCCTGTCCGGGGGTATCATCGGATGGGGCCACAGTGTCTCCTGACCCCTCCTGTCTCAGCCTCCAGTATTTATGCTGCAGTAGTTTATGTGTCGGGGGCTAGGGTCAGTCTGATATATCTGGAGTATTTCTCCTGTCTTATCCGGTGTCCTGTGTGAATTTAAGTATGCTCTCTCTAATTCTCTCTTTCTCTCTTTCTTTCTCTCTCTCTCTCTCTCTCTCTCTCTCTCTCTCTCTCTCTCTCGGAGGACCTGAGCCCTAGGACCATGCCTCAGGACTACCTGGCATGATGACTCCTTGCTGTCCCCAGTCCACCTTTGCCGTGCTGCTGCTCCAGTTTCAACTGTTCTGCCTGCGGCAATGGAACCCTGACCTGTTCACCGGATGCGCTACCTGTCCCAGACCTGCTGTTTTCAACTCTCTAGAGACAGCAGGAGTGGTAGAGATACTCTCAATGATCGGCTATGAAAAGCCAACTGACACTTCTGAGGTGGTGATTTGTTGCACCCTCGACAACTACTGTGATTATTATTATTTGACCATGCTGGTCATTTATGAACATTTGAACATCTTGGCCATGTTCTGTTATAATCTCCACCCGGCACAGCCAGAAGAGTACTGGCCAACCCTCATAGCCTGGTTCCTCTCTAGGTTTCTTCCTAGGTTTGGCCTTTCTAGGGAGTTTTTCCAAGCCACCGTGCTTCTACACCTGCATTGCTTGCTGTTTGGGGGTTTAGGCTGGGTTTCTGTACAGCACTTTGAGATATCAGCTGATGTACGAAGGGCTATATAAATTGATTTGGTTTGATTTGATCTCAGCATATATATATATATATATATATATATATATATATATATATATATATATATATATACCTGTTCTGAAAGGCCCCAGAGTCTGCAACACCAACATGCAAGGGGCACCACCAAGCAAGCGGTACTATGAAATTCAAGGATCTCTCCAAACAGGTCAGGGACAAAGTTGTGGAGAAGTACAGACCAGGGTTGGCTTATAAGAACATATCTGAAACTTTGAACATCCCACAGAGCACCATTAATCAGAGAGGCATCAAAGAGACCAAGGAGCTGCAAAGCTCCACGGCGGAGATTGGAGTAACTGTCCATAGGACCACTTTATGCCGTACACTCCACAGAACTGGGCTTTAAAAAAATAAGCAAACACGTTTGGTGTTCACCAAAAGGCATTTGGGAGACTCCCCAAACATATAGAAGAAGGTACTCTGGTCAGATGAAACTAAAATGTAGCTTTTTGGCCATCAAGGAAAACGCTATGTCTGGCGCAACCCCAAAATCTCTCATCACCCTGAGAACAACATCCCTAAAGTGAAGCATGGTGGTGGCAGCATCATGCTGTCGGGATATTTTCCATCGGCAGGGACTGGGAAACTGGTCAGAATTGAAGGAATGATGGATGGCACTTAATACATGGAAATTCTTGAGGAAAACCCATTTCAGATTTGAGACTGGGACGGAGGTTCACCTTCCAGCAGGACAATGACCCTGAGCATACTGCAAAAGCACACTCGAGTGGTTTAAGGGAAAATATTTAAATGTCTTGGAATGGCCTAGTCAAAGCCCAGACCTCAATCCAATTGAGAATCTGTGGTATGACTTAAAGATTGCTATACACCAGCGGAACCCAAAAATCAAAGTGGAGATGTGTCAAACGTATAGACATACCCCGAGAGACTTGCAGATGTAATTCCTTCAAAAGGAACAAAGTATTGACTTTGGAGGTGAATCTCTGTGTGTGTGTGTGTGTGTGTGTGTGTGTGTGTGTGTGTGTGTGTGTGTGTGTGTGTGTGTGTGTGTGTGTGTGTGTGTGTGTGTGTGTGTGTATGTGTATGTGTGTGCTTGCGTGCATACGTGTGTGCGTGTGTGCGTGTGTGCAGTGTACGTCATTCCATGGAGTGCTATGCGGTCCAGTCATCAACTCCCCAGTCACACAGATACGATCAGGTGCACACACACACACACACACACACACACAAACAGTATCAGAGTTTACCATTCATCCCTACCTGTCTCTTCTCTTAAAGCCTACAGAAAGGACCACACACACACCGACACCCTGACACACACACACAGAATGGACTCGTATGACCTCACCACCTGAGATTAAATTGATTAGTAGCTTTGGGCAAGAAGGGGGATAGAGATCCTCAGACCCCTCAGACCCAAAACGTGTCAGTGAGAGCTCAGAGAGATGGATATGGACTGGTTGTTATAGTTATAATACTGGTGCTTCTGTCCCCAACCAAGGACTGCCTACAGCAGCACCTACATCAACACCACAGGAAACTTGAATCAGTTATATTGTCCTTTATGGTTGTGAGGTCTGGGGTCTGCTCACCAACCAAGAATTCATAAAATGGGACAAACACCAAATTGAGACTCTGCACGCAGAATTCTGCAAAAATATCCTCCGTGTACAACGTAGAACACCAAATAATGCATGCAGAGCAGAATTAGGCTGATACCCACTAATTATCAAAATCCAGAAAAGAGACTTTAAATTCTACAACCGCCTACAAATGGAAGCGATTCCCAAACCTTCCATAACAAAGCCATCACCTACAGAGAGATGAACCTGAAGAAGAGTCCCCTAAGCAAGCTGGTCCTGGGGCTGTTCACAAACACAAACACACCCCATAGAGCCCCAGGACAGCAGCACAATTAGACCCAACCAAATCATGAGAAAACAAAAATATAATTACTTGACACATTGTAAAGAATTAACAAAAGAACTGAGCAAACTAGAATGCTATTTGGCCCTAAACAGAGAGTACACAGCGGCAGAATACCTGACCACTGTGACTGACCCAAACTTAAGGAAAGCTTTGACTATGTACAGAATAGCAATGCCTTGCTATTGAGAAAGTAGCCGTAGCCTGCCTTCTCTTGAGAGCCAAGTCTGCCTATGTGCACACTGCCCACAAAATTAGGTGGAAACTGAGCTGCACTTCCTAACCTCCTGCCCAATGTATGACCATATTAGAGAGACATATTTCCCTCAGATTACACAAGAATTCAAAAACAAACCCAATTTTAATAAACTCCCATATCTACTGGGTGAAACTCCACAGTGTGCCATCACAGCAGCAAGATTTGTGACCTGTTGCCACAAGAAAAGGGCAACCAAATGAAGAACACAGCCCACTGTAAATACAACCCATATTTATGCTTATGTATATTTGTACCTTTCGTACTTGAACTATTTGCACATATTATGACATTTGTAATGTCTTTATTCTTTTGAACATGTTGTGAGTGTAATGTTTACTGTTCAATTCTTTTCTTGTTTATTTCACTTTTGTTAATTATCTATTTCACTTGCTTTGGCAATGTTAACATCTGTTTCCCATACCAATAAAGCCCTTAATTTGAAAGTGAATTGAAAGAGAGAGAGAGAGAGAGAGAGAGAGAGAGAGAGTATGTGTGTGTGTGTGTGTGTGTGTGTGTGTGTGTGTGTGTGTGTGTGTGTGTGTGTGTGTGTGTGTGTGTGTGTGTGTGTGTGTGTGTGTGTGTGTGTGTTGTGTGAGTGTGTGTGTGTGTGTGTGTTTACCTCTGTCCTCTCTCTCCAGGGTGTTGTGAGATGGTTTCAGGGTACTGCTGTCTGAGTCTGTATGACAGTAAGGTTCCTCTGTGGTGTCCCGTCTCCCAGACACTTTTGATGCCGCTGAGCAGACTTACGACATCTGTGTGTGTGTGTGTGTGTGTGTGTGTGTGTGTGTGTGTGTGTGTGTGTGTGTGTGTGTGTGTGTGTGTGTGTGTGTGTGTGTGTGTGTGTGTGTGTGTGTGTGTGTGTGTGTGTGTGTGCATAAATTACCTGGTGAGGAACAAGCCTGGGTCTGTAGCCGTCTGTGTATCCTTTCACGTGTCTTCCTCTCCTCACCTCATCCCCCTCTCCCCTCATCCCCCTCTCCTCCTCTCCTCTCCTCATCTCCTCTCCCCTCCTCCCCCTCTCCTCACCTCATCTCCTCTACACTCCTCCCCATCTCCTCTTCTCTTCCTCTCCTCACCTCATCCCCCATCCCCCTCTCCCCTCATCCCCCTCTCCTCCTCTCTTCCTCTCCTCACCTCATCTCCTCTATACTCCTCCCCATCTCCTCTTCTCTTCCTCTCCTCACCTCATCCCCCTCTCCCCTCATATCCCTCTCCCCTCATCCCCCTCTCCTCCTCTCCTCTCCTCTCCCCTCATCCCCCTCTCCTCCTCCACTCCCCTCATCCCCCTCTCCACTATTCCCCCTCTCCACTCCTCCCCCTCTCCTCCCCTCATCCCCCTCTCCTCTCATCCTCTCCTCTTCTCCCCTCATCTCCTCTCCCCTCATCCCCCTCTCCACTCCTCCCCCTCATCCCCCTCTCCTCTCCTCCCATCATCTCCTCTCCTCTACCCTAATCCCCCTCATCCCCCCTCTCCTCTCCCCTCATCCTCTGTTTCGTTTTCTAGATCTAGAAAAACAAGAAAGAACAGCTAGGGAAGACCTAGCCCAAACTCTGGTGGTCCATAGCAGAACATCTAGGGAAGACCTAGCCCAAACTCTGGTGGTCCATAGCAGAACATCCAGGGAAGACCTAGCCCAAACTCTGGTGGTCCATAGCAGAACAACTAGAGAAGATCTAGCCCAGACTCTGGTGGTCCATAGCAGAACAACTAGAGAAGACCTAGCCCAAACTCTGGTGGTCCATAGCAGAACAACTAGAGAAGATCTAGCCCAGACTCTGGTGGTCCATAGCAGAACAACTAGAGAAGACCTAGCCCAGACTCTGGTGGTCCATAGCAGAACAGCTAGAGAAGACCTAGCCCAAACTCTGCATGTCCATAGCAGAACAACTAGAGAAGACCTAGCCCAGACTCTGGTGGTCCATAGCAGAACAACTAGAGAAGACCTAGCCCAGACTCTGGTGGTCCATAGCAGAACAACTAGAGAAGACCTAGCCCAGACTCTGGGCTAAGTAAGCACACACACGCCCAGACAAACACACAAACACACACACACACGCCCACACACACACACACACACACTCCCTGCCCCATAGCCTGAAGTCGGGATCATGGTCCTGCCCACTCCTCTGACATACCTTGGAGCTGCAGACACAAACATTACTCACACCTGAACTGACCCTAGAGTCATGACTCTATACTGACCCCAGAATCATGACTCTATACTGACCCCAGAGTCATGACTCTATACTGACCCCAGAGTCATGACTCCATACTGACCCCAGAGTCATGACTCCATACTGACCCCAGAGTCATGACTCTATACTGACCCCAGAGTCATGACTCTATGCTGACCCAGAGTCATGACTCTATACTGACCCCAGAGTCATGACTCTATGCTGACCCCAGAGGCATGACTCTATGCTGACCCCAGAGTCATGACTCTATGCTGACCCCAGAGTCATGACTCCATACTGACCCCAGAGTCATGAATCCATACTGACCTCACACCTGTACTGAGCCCAGAGTCATAACTCTATACTGACCTCTCATCTGACCTGACCCCAGATTCATGACTCTATACTGACCCCAGAGTCATGACTCTATACTGACCTCACACCTGTACTGACCCCAGAGTCATGACTCTATACTGACCTCACACCTGACCTGACCCCAGATTCATGACTCTATACTGACCTCTCATCTGAACTGACCCCAGAGTCATGACTCTATACTGACCCCAGAGTCATGACTCTATACTGACCCCAGAGTCATGACTCTATACTGACCCCAGAGTCATGACTCTATAGTGACCGAACAGTCCTGTCTACTACAACAACCCACTACTATAGAGTTACAATACAACTACCTGAACCCAACAGTCCTGTCTACTACAACAACCCACTACTATAGTTACAATACAACTACCTGAACCCAACAGTCCTGTCTACTACAACAACCCACTACTATAGTTACAATACAACTACCTGGACCCAACAGTCCTGTCTACTACAACAACCCACTACTATAGTTACAATACAACTACCTGAACCCAACAGTCCTGTCTACTACAACAACCCACTACTATAGAGATACAATACAACTACCTGGACCCAACAGTCCTGTCTACTACAACAACCCACTACTATAGAGATACAATACAACTACCTGGACCCAACAGTCCTGTCTACTACAACAACCCACTACTATAGAGATACAATACAACTACCTGGACCCAACAGTCCTGTCCTGTCTACTACAACAACCCACTACTATAGAGATACAATACAACTCCCTGAACCCAACAGTCCTGTCTACTACAACAACCCACTACTATAGAGTTACAATACAACTACCTGAACCCAACAGTCCTGTCTACTACAACAACCCACTACTATAGTTACAATACAACTACCTGAACCCAACAGTCCTGTCTACTACAACAACCCACTACTATAGAGATACAATACAACTACCTGGACCCAACAGTCCTGTCTACTACAACAACCCACTACTATAGAGATACAATACAACTACCTGGACCCAACAGTCCTGTCTACTACAACAACCCACTACTATAGAGATACAATACAACTACCTGGACCCAACAGTCCTGTCCTGTCTACTACAACAACCCACTACTATAGAGATACAATACAACTCCCTGAACCCAACAGTCCTGTCTACTACAACAACCCACTACTATAGAGGTACAATACAACTACCTGGACCCAACAGTCCTGTCTACTACAACAACCCACTACTATAGAGGTACAATACAACTACCTGGACCCAAAAGTCCTGTCTACTACAACAACCCACTACTATAGAGATACAATACAACTACCTGAACCCAACAGTCCTGTCTACTACAACAACCCACTACTATAGAGATACAATACAACTACCTGAACCCAACAGTCCTGTCTACTACAACAACCCACTACTATAGAGATACAATACAACTACCTGAACCCAACAGTCCTGTCTACTACAACAACCCACTACTATAGAGATACAATACAACTACCTGAACCCAACAGTCCTGTCTACTACAACAACCCACTACTATAGAGATACAATACAACTACCTGAACCCAACAGTCCTGTCTACTACAACAACCCACTACTATAGAGATACAATACAACTACCTGAACCCAACAGTCCTGTCTACTACAACAACCCACTACTATAGAGATACAATACAACTACCTGGACCCAACAGTCCTGTCCTGTCTACTACAACAACCCACTACTATAGAGATACAATACAACTCCCTGAACCCAACAGTCCTGTCTACTACAACAACCCACTACTATAGAGGTACAATACAACTACCTGGACCCAACAGTCCTGTCTACTACAACAACCCACTACTATAGAGGTACAATACAACTACCTGGACCCAACAGTCCTGTCTACTACAACAACCCACTACTATAGAGATACAATACAACTACCTGAACCCAACAGTCCTGTCTACTACAACAACCCACTACTATAGAGATACAATACAACTACCTGAACCCAACAGTCCTGTCTACTACAACAACCCACTACTATAGAGATACAATACAACTACCTGAACCCAACAGTCCTGTCCTGTCTACTACAACAACCCACTACTATAGAGATACAATACAACTACCTGGACCCAACAGTCCTGTCTACTACAACAACCCACTACTATAGAGGTACAATACAACTACCTGGACCCAACAGTCCTGTCTACTACAACAACCCACTACTATAGAGATACAATACAACTACCTGAACCCAACAGTCCTGTCCTGTCTACTACAACAACCCACTACTATAGAGATACAATACAACTACCTGGACCCAACAGTCCTGTCTACTACAACAACCCACTACTATAGAGGTACAATACAACTACCTGGACCCAACAGTCCTGTCTACTACAACAACCCACTACTATAGAGTTACAATACAACTACCTGGACCCACTGGGCAGGTACTTAGATGTAGTTTATTCATTAATCCCGTTCTCATCTCAGATATATGTCAGACTCTATTTGGATAAACACATTGATAAAGAAAAAATAGAAGCTTTTGAAAATCAACAGTTGTGTGTCTGTGTTCACATCATCTCCTTACTTCTCCCGTCCTGAATGACCGGACATCTGAATTGATCCTGTGGCAGGGCGGTTGATCTCTCTGGGATTAGAACAGCGTCTACAGGGGCCGAGGAGAAAGAGGTCGGGAACCTCTCTGTGTTTTCTCTCTCTTTTCTTTTGTTTGGGAATCGATGCCCTCACTCCAGGAGGAAGATTACCATGACAGGTCATGTGAGGTGCCCAGTGTCGATGAGGGAGGGAGGGAGGGAGGGGGGGAGGGAGGGAGGGAGGGGGGAGGGAGGGAGGGAGGGAGGGAGGGAGGGAGGGAGGGAGGGAGGGAGGGAGGGAGGGAGGGAGGGAGGGAGGGAGGGAGGGAGGGAGGGAGGGAGGGGGGGAGGGAGGGAGGGTAATTTGTTGCATTCCAAATCAAAGGCACTTCTCACAGAAATCGCAGCATGGAAAGTCCATTATTTCCAATGACTGCCTTAGTCTATTGACTAGTAGACGGTGTGTAAGGTCTAATTCAGAGTCCCAAGGCACCGAGCCACGATGGTCCATTTTGACTGTAGCTTCACAGCTCTGAGACCACCGTCCGCGGGCGACCCACAGACAGACAGCGGCCTCCCCAAAATTGACACCCGCCGTGCGTACTCTATTAATTTGAACATGGCGACAGTTGGAGAAATTTCTGGAGCCGCGCTGAGAATTTCAAAAGTACGAAAGCCAACAGTCCAGTATTCTCAACAGTGCTGTGCGGACACGTTTTGGACTCTGATAAACGCTTCAGGTGTGAATAGGATGCTGTCACAGAGACATAGAGTGCAATAGGCACTCCGGGACCCCAGGGTAGCCTAGTGGTTAGAGCGTTGGACTAGTAACCGGAAGGTTGCAAGTTCAAACCCCCGAGCTGACAAGGTACAAATCTGTCGTTCTGCCCCTGAACAGGCAGTTAACCCACTGTTCCTAGACCAGTTAACCCACTGTTCCTAGACCAGTTAACCCACTGTTCCTAACCCACTGTTCCTAGACTAGTTAACCCACTGTTCCTAGACCAGTTAACTGACTGTTCCTAGACCAGTTAACCCACTGTTCCTAGACCAGTTAACCCACTGTTCCTAGACCAGTTAACCCACTGTTCCTAGACCAGTTAACCCACTGTTCCTAGACCAGTTAACCCACTGTTCCTAGACCAGTTAACCCACTGTTCCTAGACCGTCATTGAAAATGAGAATTGTCAACTCTATCACAGTGGTTATAACCATGTCAACTCTATCACAGTGGTTATAACCATGTCAACTCTATCACAGTGGTTATAACCATGTCAACTCTATCACAGTGGTTATAACCATGTCAAATCTAACACAGTGGTTAAAGAAGACTGAGAGCCATAGAGAGAAAGAGGGAGAACGAAGGAGAGAGAGAGAGGACTAAAGTCCAGTTCGATCAACACCCAGGTGGAGCAGCCAGGCTACTGGGAAATAAATATATAACAAGCCCTCTAACCATGTAGCCTCTTCCTGTGAGGGACTGAACACACACACATAAATACTGTACACACACACACACACACACACACACACACACACACTACTGTAGTGTCTCTGGATCAGAGTGTCTGCTAAATGACTCACTACTGTCGTGTCTCTGGATATGAGTCTCTGCTAAATGACTCACTACTGTCGTGTCTCTGGATATGAGTCTCTGCTAAATGACTCACTACTGTCGTGTCTCTGGATATGAGTCTCTGCTAAATGACTCACTACTGTAGTGTCTCTGGATATGAGTCTCTGCTAAATGACTCACTACTGTAGTGTCTCTGGATAAGAGAGTCTGCTAAATGACTCACTACTGTAGTGGCTCTGGATAAGAGAGTCTGCTAAATGACTCCCTACTGTAGTGTCTCTGGATATGAGTCTCTATATTACAGAGATGTCACTCCCAGACCTGAGACCTCTTTCTCTTTCGGTTTAACGGTGAAGAAATGATGAAGGGAGGAGCGGAACAAAGAATTCCCGATGAGAGCAGTATATGTGGAAGCGTGCATCTTGGGAAATGGCGACCGCGGAGCTGACACTCTTGCCACACATACACATACACACACACACACACACTGCCCTCGCCTGTTCATTGTTTTCTTGCCAAAACACACACGTCCCCTGTCTCCCTGCTCAGTGTCTTCTCTACTCTACTGTCTCCCTGCTCAGTGTCTTCTCTGCTCTACTGTCCCCCTTCTCATTGTCTTCTCTACTCTACTGTCTCCCTGCTCAGTGTCTTCTCTACTCTACTTTCTCCCTGCTCAGTGACTTCTCTACTCTACTGTCTCCCTGCTCAGTGTCTTCTCTACTCTACTGTCTCCCTGCTCAGTGACTTCTCTACTCTACTGTCTCCCTGCTCAGTGTCTTCTCTACTCTACTGTCTCCCTGCTCAGTGTCTTCTCTACTCTACTGTCCCCCTGCTCAGTGTCTTCTCTACTCTACTGTCCACCTGCTCAGTGTCTTCTCTATTCTACTGTCTCCCTGCTCAGTGTCTTCTCTACTCTACTGTCTCCCTGCTCAGTGTCTTCTCTACTCTACTGTCCACCTGCTCAGTATCTTCTCTACTCTACTGTCTCCCTGCTCAGAGAGAGAGAAAGAGAGAAAGAGAGGGGGGACAGATAGAGAAAGAGAGAGAGAGAGGGAGGAGGGGAAGAAAGCGACAGAGAGAGAGAAAGAGAGAGAGAGAGGGGGAGGACAGAGAAAGAGAGAGGAGAGAGAACGAGAGAGAACGAGAGAGGGGGGAGAGCGACAGAGAGAAAGAGAGAGAGAGAGAGAGAGAGAGAGAGAGAGAGAGAGAGATGGAGAGATGGATAGATAGAGTGAGTGAGAGTGAGTGAGAGTGAGTGAGAGTGTGTGTGTGGTAAAATACAGAGGTATGGTCCAAACAGAACAGAGTGATAAGGCTCAGCATGGTTAAGCCTGATGAATTAATAACATAGAGCCAGATGGTTCCCAGGGGCCTAGTGGAGCACGGCAGCATGGAGAGGAGAGCACCAGGACACACACACACCCAATAACACACACACACGGCCAGTAACACACTGTTAACACACACACACACACACAGCCAATAACACACTGTTAACACACACGCAGCCAATAACACACTGTTAACACACACACAAAATAACACACTGATAACACACACACAACCAATAACACACTGATAACACACACACACAGCCAATAACACACTGATAACACACGGCCAGTAACACACTGATAACACACACACACAGCCAATAACACACTGATAACACACACACAGCCAATAACACACTGATAACACACACACACACGGCCAGTAACACACTGTTAACACACACACACAGCCAATAACACACTGATAACACACACACACAGCCAATAACACACTGATAACACACACACAGCCAATAACACACTGATAACACACACACAGCCAATAACACACTGATAACACACACACACAGCCAATAACACACTGTTAACACACACACACACACACAGCCAATAACACACTGATAACACACACACAGCCAATAACACACTGATAACACACACACACACACACAGCCAATAACACACTGATAACACACACACACACAGCTAATAACACACTGATAACACACACACACAGCCAATAACACACTGATAACACACAGCCAATAACACACTGATAACACACACACACAGCCAATAACACACTGATAACACACACACAGCCAATAACACACTGATAACACGCACACACAGCCAATAACACACTGTTAACACACACACACACACACACACACAGCCAATAACACACTGATAACACACACACAGCCAATAACACACTGATAACACACACACACACACACACACAGCCAATAACACACTGATAACACACACACACACACAGCCAATAACACACTGATAACACACACACACAGCCAATAACACACTGATAACACACAGCCAATAACACACTGATAACACACACACACAGCCAATAACACACTGATAACACACACACAGCCAATAACACACTGATAACACGCACACACACACACACAGCCAATAACACACTGATAACACACACACACAGCCAATAACACACTGATAACACACACACACAGCCAATAACACACTGATAACACACACACAGCCAATAACACACTGATAACACACACACACACACGGCCAATAACACACTGATAACACACACACACACAGCCAATAACACACTGTTAACACACACACAGCCAATAACACACTGATAACACACACACACACACGGCCAATAACACACTGATAACACACACACACACAACCAATAACACACTGTTAACACACACACAGCCAATAATACACTGTTAACACACACACACACACACACACACACACACACAGCCAATAACACACTGATAACACACACACACAGCCAATAACACACTGTTAACACACACACACAGCCAATAACACACTGATAACACACACACACACACACACACACGGCCAATAACACACCAGATAACACACACACACACAACCAATAACACACTGTTAACACACACACAGCCAATAACACACTGTTAACACACACACACACAGCCAATAACACACTGATAACACACACACACACAGCCAATAACACACTGATAACACACACACACAGCCAATAACACACTGATAACACACACACCCAATAACACACTGATAACACACACACACAGCCAATAACACACTGATAACACACACACCCAATAACACACTGATAACACACACAGCCAATAACACACTGTTAACACACACAGCCAATAACACACTGATAACACACACAGCCAATAACACACTGTTAACACACACAGCCAATAACACACTGATAACACACACAGCCAATAACACACTGTTAACACACACAGCCAATAACACACTGATAACACACACAGCCAATAACACACTGTTAACACACACACACACAGCCAATAACACACTGATAACACACACACAGCCAATAACACACTGATAACACACACACACAACCAATAACACACTGATAACACACACACAGCCAATAACACACTTTTAACACACACAGCCAATAACACACTGATAACACACACAGCCAATAACACACTGTTAACACACACACACACAGCCAATAACACACTGATAACACACACACAGCCAATAACACACTGATAACACACACACACAACCAATAACACACTGATAACACACACACAGCCAATAACACACTGATAACACACACAGCCAATAACACACTGTTAACACACACAGCCAATAACACACTTTTAACACACACAGCCAATAACACACTTTTAACACACACAGCCAATAACACACTGATAACACACACAGCCAATAACACACTGTTAACACACACAGCCAATAACACACTGTTAACACACACAGCCAATAACACACTTTTAACACACACAGCCAATAACACACTTTTAACACACACAGCCAATAACACACTGTTAACACACACAGCCAATAACACACTGTTAACACACACAGCCAATAACACACTTTTAACACACACAGCCAATAACACACTGATAACACACACAGCCAATAACACACTTTTAACACACACAGCCAATAACACACTGAGATATAACACTTCTAGCCGCAAACTAAATAGAAATTACATTCCTGGTTTTCTTCATGTTCTCAAAAAAAAGCTTCCAATGACTGTCCTTTCAGCCCCTGAATGAATCGCTCTTGATTGCAATGTCTTAATGTTCTTCTATTGAAGATAATGATCTAAGTAATGATAATAAACCTTGAGATTAATTCATAAGATTATATTTAGCATTATGGAACTTATAAACCATTTCAAGTCATTTCTGAGTTTCTCAACCTGATTGACATACATGCAGACACGGCGTAACACACACATGCTTCAGTTGAAACTCAAAACGTTGACCGTGTGAAAGGACAAACACGTTACTAGGCCTGATCTGACTGTAGGCTACATGATGCTGCTGCCTCTTTAAACACTGATCTGAAGTCATTTCTAACCATTCACCATCTTAACGGTTCAGGATTAGGTTAGGGTAAACTGATCCTAGGTCTGTGCAAAGGATTAACCTCTACCTATATGACAGACCAGCCTGTCCAGCTGGGCTGCAGTCAGAGTAGTGGTCCATGGGATTTCCTGTTAAGGTTAGAGGGACCTGGTTGGTTCCACCAGTTTACTTCTGGGGCTATACTGCCCCCCAGTGCCCAGACAGAGAACTACACCTGCCACCATGGGCAACACAGTAGTTGCCTAGAAGTGTCAGAAGTGGCTAAAGTTTGCAGTTGATGACAGTTGATAGGTAAACAGACAGAGAGACAGAGAATAAAGAAAAGAGAGGTCAGAGGTGTGTCTGATCCAACTGCCATCCACATTCCTCAAGCCCAGGTGAAACTCATCAAGGTATCTGTCCAATACACACACCCCTACCCGCTCATACAGGGTCATCATCAAGGTGTCTGTCCAATACACACACCCCTACCTGCTTATACAGGGTCATCATCAAGGTGTCTGTCCAATACACACACCCCTACCTGCTGATACAGGGTCATCATCAAGGTGTCTGTCCAATACACACACCCCTACCTGCTGATACAGGGTCATCATCAAGGTGTCTGTCCAATACACACACCCCTACCCGCTTATACAGGGTCTTCATCAAGGTGTCTGTCCAATACACACACCCCTACCCGCTTATACAGGGTCATCCTCAAGGTGTCTGTCCAATACACACACCCCTACCTGCTTATACAGGGTCATCATCATGGTGTCTGTCCAATACACACACCCCTACCCGCTGATACAGGGTCAGATGTTCTTGCATCCCACTAATGGTTAAGGTTAGATTTGAGGATAGGGTAATCTGATCCTAGATCTGCTGAGCGTTGAAATGACACCTGGGACTAGGAAGACGAAGACTCCAGTCTGAACGTTTGGTTTTGAGATGTTAAGTGATGATGGATGCCGTGTAAAAGAGAGAGGATCTTTCCACTGCACGGTGTCTGGTTCACCCTTTTCCCTATGTAGTGCACTACTTTTCACCAGGATCCATGGGGTCGCTATGTAGGGAATAGGGTGCGATTTGGGACGCGGAACCCTTGTCGTCTTTTGGCAACTGTTTGGGATATCAAGACTTTCTGTTTTTGTCTGTAATGTTAGACGTACAAATGCAAGAGAGCATGTTTCACCATGGCCTACTGACAGACAGAGAGAGACAAAGACAGAGAGAGACAGACAGAGAGAGAAAAAGGAGACAGAGGGGTGTCTTCCCTGTGCCTGGGGTGGCATGGGAGGGAGCATGTGAATGGAACGTGAGGCTGTCCATAAGAAGACAGAAATCTGCTTGATACGGTCTTCACGGATGCCAAGGTGAGCTCCAGCTAACACTCTCTCTCTCTCTCTCTCTCTCTCTCTCTCTCTCTCTCTCTCTCTCTCTCTCTCTCTCTCTCTCTCTCTCTCTCTCTCTCTCTCTCTCTCTCTCTCTCTCTCTCTCTCTCTCTCTCTCTCTCTCTCGTCCCCTCTCTCTCTCTCTCCTCTCTCTCTCTCTCTCTCTCTCTCTCTCTCTCTCTCTCTCTCTCTCTCTCTCTCTCTCTCTCTCTCTCTCTCTCTCTCTCTTCTCTCTCTCTCTCTCTCTCTCTCTCTCTCTCTCTCTCTCTCTCTCTCTCTCTCTCTCTCTCTCTCTCTCTCTCTCTCTCTCTCTCTCTCTCTCTCTCTTCTCTCTCTCTCTCTCTCTCTCTCTCTCTCTCTCTCTCTCTCTCTCTCTCTCTCTCTCTCTCTCTCTCTCTCTCTCTCTCTCTCAAACAGAGACTAAGTATAGAGGAAGGAGGAGAAGGGGACCTCAATAGAAAGGCTAAGGTGGGATGCAGATAGAAATATAAATAGGATTACAGTTTTTTTATATTTTATTTTTACATTCAATCTTATTTTTTGTATTTAGTTTTTTGATGCTGCTGCGGGTTGGGTAGGGGGGGGGGGTGATGTGTCAGAGGGTTGGGTCGGGGGGGGGTGATGTGTCAGAGGGTTGGGTCGGGGGGGTGGTGATGTGTCAGAGGGTTGGGTCGGGGGGGGGGGGGTGATGTGTCAGAGGGTTGGGTCGGGGGGGTGATGTGTCAGAGGGTTGGGTCGGGGGGGGGGTGATGTGTCAGAGGGTTGGGTCGGGGGGGGTGATGTGTCAGAGGGTTGGGTCGGGGGGGGTGATGTGTCAGAGGATTGGGTCGGGGGGGGGGTGATGTGTCAGAGGGTTGGGTCGGGGGGGGTGATGTGTCAGAGGGTTGGGTCGGGGGGGGGGTGATGTGTCAGAGGGTTGGGTCGGGGGGGGGGGTGATGTGTCAGAGGGTTGGGTCGGGGGGGGGTGATGTGTCAGAGGGTTGGGGAGAGGGAGGACAGTCGCTGTGGGGGAAAGCTGATTTTCGGACATGCACGACTGACAACAGGGAATGGGGGGGATTGGGATGTTTGGAAGCGTGTTGAGATCTGGAGGGAATCTGAACACACCATTCCCTGACATTCCCACATTCCTTGTTTTTCTTTCCGACCATCTGCAGTCTATCGCCATCTGCGGTCTATCGCCATCTGTGGTCTATCTCCTCCTCTTGTCTCTCTCATATAGCTTGAGTTACAAGCCAGACAAAGAAACCTTGGGAAGAACCAGACTCTAGAGAAGGGACCTTACATCTTTAATCTCCAGGATAAAGTCCTGGTAACTCTACATCACATCCTGTAGCTCCAGGATAAAGTCCTGGTAACTCTACATCACATCCTGTAGCTCCAGGATAAAGTCCTGGTAACTCTACATCACATCCTGTAACTCCAGGATAAAGTCCTGGTAACTCTACATCACATCCTGTAATTCTACATCACATCCTGTAACTTCAGGATAAAGTCCTGGTAACTCTACATCTCATCCTGTAACTCCAGGATAAAGTCCTGGTAACTCTACATCACATCCTGGTAACTCTACATCACATCCTGTAACTCCAGGATAAAGTCCTGGTAACTCTACATCACATCCTGTAACTCTACATCACATCCTGTAACTCTACATCACATCCTGTAACTTCAGGATAAAGTCCTGGTAACTCTACATCACATCCTGTAACTCCAGGATAAAGTCCTGGTAACTCTACATCACATCCTGTAACACCACGATAAAGTCCTGGTAACTCTACATCACATCCTGTAACTAGAGGATAAAGTCCTGGTAACTCTACATCACATCCTGTAACTTCAGGATAAAGTCCTGGTAACTCTACATCACATCATGTAACTCCAGGATAAAGTCCTGGTAACTCTACATCACATCCTGTAACTCCAGGATAAAGTCCTGGTAACTCTACATCACATCCTGTAACTTCAGGATAAAGTCCTGGTAACTCTACATTTCCTAACCAGAATAACCTTCCTTTACAGATTATCTTGGGGGAAATGTTGCTTTGGCAAACAGGGCTGTTTATTGTTGTTAAACGGGGCTTTAATTCTGGGGTTTGTACTAATTAAAATGTAGAAACACAGCTGAGGATGGTGTTTTAGTTAGCGGCTAATTGTGCTTTCACCGGGGGATGAGATGTTTTATGTGTTCACTTTCAAGGGAGAGACCTGTGCACGCACAAAGACAAATACACACACACACACATTGTGTTATGACAGCAGTACCCTGAAACCATCTCACAACACAACACACTGGAGAGAGAGAACAGAGGTAAACACACACACACACACACACACGCACACACACACACACACACACACACACACACACACACACACACACGCACACACACACACACGCACACACACACACACACACACACACAGGATATCTGTTCCTCCTTAATTTACAGGGTGACTTTTAAACAGCCAGGAGCATAGTATTAATCAGTAGGCAGACTACTGGGGAATATCAGGTTTCCTTCTATCATGGAAGGATGCTTGTATTATTACCTCTGGGTGGGGGGGCGGGTGAGTGGGATGGGGGGGTGCCGCAGAGTTACACTATTGAGCTGAAGGACATAAGTGTCTAGTTTACAAACAGTTGTTTTTTAATCTTAGCAGAGGATTGATGGAAGGGGAACCGAACGCATGCTCTCATACTCCCTTAAAGGACCATCAGTTGGAAAAACAACAAAAAAGCAGTAATAGTACTGTTTGTCCATTTTGAGATGCCGTAGCCAGTATACACTTCCTCAAAATAGTCAGATCTAATCTAAGATAACTCAAAAAATCTGTAATTAGTTTTGACGTTTTTTGTCGAGGAGATAGTCACACATTTCTATGCTTATCTAAGATGTTTGGTGCAGTATTTCTCTATATAAAAATTTGCATGAAAACGAGTCATCCCTCGTTGACTTAATTTACAACAAGGATTTTATTTATCCCTACTGTTGACCAATCGCTGAACAAAGTGGTGTAGCCTTGGGCTGCCGTCTTTGGCTTGCCTCAAGAAAAAATGTAATGTGCCAGAACATCTGAAAAAACCCTCACCGAAGTCCGAAAGGAACAAAAATGGCACAAACTCTTCTGAACAGTTTAGTCTGGGAAGCATGCGGACGTCTTTACCCTCTCTCAGAAACACAACTTTAGGACACTTTATTACCCTGAAGAGGGTAGAGGTTTCTATTGGTTACAGACACCCCCAAAACTTCAACACCTCTGCTCCTGGAACACCTGTTGCTAGGTGCAAACAGAATCACATGACCTAGTCAGCCAATCAGAGGCTCTACCTGGGAGCAGCAGAACCCCAGTCTGTCTCTCAACTCTTCATTTGTTCCCAGAAGGGCAGGTTGAGAAGGTCTCTGTAAACTCCTGTCTGGAGGTCTTCATGGATCCTCCTGTAACCGAGCGGGTCCAGATCCAGAATTTAAAATAATGTCACGGGTCTTGGTTGGATCTGATACGATTGTCACGGGTCTTGAGTGAGTGTGGTAGGCTTGATTACCAACAACGACGAGACGGCCTACAGGGAGGAGGTGAGGGCCCTCGGAGTGTGATGTCAGGGAAATAATCTCACACTCAGCGTCAACAAAACAACAAGGAGATGATCGTGGACTTCAGGAAACAGCAGAGGGAGCACCCCCCTACCCCCCTATCCACATCGACAGTAGTGGAGAAGGTGGAAAGTTTTAAGTTCCTCGACGTACACATCACAGACAAATTGAATTGGTCCACCCACACAGACAGCGTGGTCAAGAAGGCGCAACAGCGTCTCTTCAACATCAAATTTGGCTTGTCACCAAAAACAGTCACAAACTTTTACAGATACACAATCGAGAGCATCCTGTCGGGCTGTATCACCGCCTGGTATGGCAACTGCTCCACCCACAACCGTAAGGCTCTCCAGAGGGTAGTGAGGTCTGTACAACGCATCACCGGGGGCAACCTACCTGCCTTCCAGGACACCTACACCACCCAATGTCACAGGAAGGCCAAAAAGATAATCAAGGACAACAACAACCCGAGCCACTGCCTGTTCACCCCGCTATCATCTAGAAGGCGAGGTCAGTACAGGTGCATCAAAGCTGGAACCGAGAGACTGAAAAACAGCTTCTATCTCAAGGCCTTCAGAATATTAAACAGCCATCACTAACATTGACTGGCTGCTGCCAACATACTGACTCAAATCTCTAGCAACTTTAATGATGAAAAATTTGATGTAATAAATGTATCACTAGTCACTTTAAACAATTCCACTTTATATAATGTTTACATATCCTACATTACTCATCTCATCTCATTGCCAATTGCCAGCAATTGTAAATGAGAACTTGTTCTCAACTTGCCTACCTGGTTAAATAAAGGTGAAATAAATAAAATATGTACTGTATATACTGTACTCTATACCATCTACTGCATCTTGCCTATGCCGTTCGGCCATCACTCATTCATATATTTATATGTACATATTCTTATTCATTCCTTTACACTTGTGTGTAAAGGTAGTTGTGAAATTGTTAGATTACTTGTTAGATATTACTGCATGGTCGGAACTAGAAGCACAAGCATTTCGCTACACTTGCATTAACATCTGCTAACCATGTGTGTGACCATTAACATCTGCTAACCATGTGTATGTGACCATTAACATCTGCTAACCATGTGTATGTGACCATTAACATCTGCTAACCATGTGTATGTGACCAATAACATCTGCTAACCATGTGTGTGACCAATAGAATTTGATTTGATTTGATATTGGATGATATACAGTATAACCTAGCTAGCTAGCTTAACTAGCATCTCCCTGTTTGATGCAGTCAAGACAGCTACTATGTCATCATATTGGATGATAATTAGCCTAGCTAGCTAGCTTAACTAGTTTCTCTCTGTTTGATGCAATCAAGACAGCTACTATGTCATCATATTGGATGATAATTAGCCTAGCTAGCTAGCTTAATTAGTTTCGCTCTGTTTGATGCAGTCAAGACAGCTACTACGTCATCATATTTGGTGATGAATAACCTGGCTATGCTAGCTATTAGTCACCTATAGCGCAAGTCGGTTTGGTTGATTGCTTGACTCTCCCTCCCTCCTCCCTGTTCCCTTGTCACTCAATCACACTCACAGTAGCCGACAAACACAGCACGGCCCCTGATAGAGCGTCAGCTCTCTCTTCCTCCTCTCCCTTTATCAGCTCTGGTTAATAAAGTAGATTAACCTCTCTTGGGTAGGGGGCAGTATTTTCACGTCCGGATGAAAAGCGTGCCCAAAGTAAACTGCCTGTTACTCAGGCCCAGAAGCTTATAATTGATAGATTAGGATAGAAAACACTCTGAACTGATATGGCAGGCGAAACACCGAGGACAAACCATCCCCCCAAAAAAGAATTTCAGCCTATCACAATTTTCAATGGCTGTCACTTTTATTATAAGGTGAAGTCCTCCCAGATTGCAGTTCATAGGGCTTCCACTAGATGTCAACAGTCTTTAGAAAGAGTTTCAGGCTAGTTTTTGGAAAAATTAGCCAGAAATTGTAGTTTTTCTAGGTGGCTCCCATTTTGGCTGAAGTGTTTCCAAGTGTGTGAATGAGAGAGCATTCTTTGTTTGTTTTTCTCCGGTAAAAACAATAACGATTCTCCGTCTTAAATTTGATCATTTATTTACGTATTACGGTACCTAAGGTTTGATTATAAACGTTGTTTGACTTGTTTGGAAATGTTTGTTAGTTATGTTTGGGATTCATTATGTATGCATTTTGATGGAGGGAAACTGGGTGGATTATTGACTGAAGTGCACCAGCTAAACTGAGTTTTTATGGATATAAAGAAGGACATTATCGAACAAAAGGACAATTTGTGATGTAACTGGGACTTTTTGGAGTGTCAACAGAAGAAGATCACCAAAGGTAAGGCATTTTTTATGTCGCTATTTCTGACTTTTGTGTCGCACCTGCCTGGCTGAAATATGTTTTTCATGTTTTTGTATGCGGGGCGCTGTCCTCAGATAATCGCATGGTGTGCTTTCACCGTAAAGCCTTTTTGAAATCTGACAGCTGGATTAACAAGAAGTTAAGCTTTATTTTCATGTATTACACTTGTGATTTTATGAATGTCAAATATTTATAATTATGTAGTTTGAATATCGCGCTCTGCAATTTCACCGGATGTTGGCCAGGTGGTACGCTACCGTCCCACCTGCCCATAGGAAGTTCAAAATTGACTTATCTGAAAGGGTCTGGATCCGACCAGTTCTTTACATAACAGGTTTTGTTGTCCTCGGGTTAATTTGGAACTGGTCTCCATATTTAAAATAAAAAATTAAATTAAAATAAAAAGATGTATTTATGCATATCGGTTCAGGATGGGAAAGCCCAAGGTCCATTTCGGAACAGGTCCAACTTCCTGGACCAGTGAAGGCCTCTACTCATGTTCTCCACCACAACTCAACCTTTTCTACTTGGACAATCCTGCCTCTGGACTCCCTGCTGGGGTTTAGTGTGTCTTTGATTTGGTTAGGGTTCCGTTGACATATTTCATCTGTTCATGTCATAAGTTCTTATTGCCATGTTAGTACATGCCTATACACACACCTCTTTCAGTGTATATACAGAATGCTAGTAGTTCATTCCTGGGTACTAGTCATTTTACTTAATCCTGTTTATCTGACTCTCATGGCATAGTTTCTGTGTGTCTTAACTATTCAGGTAATGAGGTAAAATCTCTCCCCATTAGTTACTATGGGTCAAGATGGCTACCAGCCAGTCATTTATCACACTTACTCAACATGGCTGACCAGTGATGTCATCACGTCCAGTCACTTCCTGGCCTCTACCAACATGGCTGTTGTTTACATGTTAGCATCCTATCATGCTACCACTAACTGTTAACCTTGCTAGCCGCTATAGCTACTCATAGCCGCTAACTGTACATTCTGTTCCATTCCAGAAAACCACTATACGCTTTCACTACCACTAGTCTATTCTTCCTGTTTGCCTTGTGTGTGTCTGTTTGGTGTTTGGTAATGAAATGTAAATTCTATCCGTGTCTCTTTCTGGTCATTCTACGTCCTCTAAAGGCCTCAGCATACTTCAATCCGGTTGGCTCCTGGCCGAGCTCGGCTATGCAAACCAAACGAGTGTGCTCGCATACACCCATAAAAGACCTTCGCTTGAAAAATGTGGAAAAAAAGAGCAATAGTACCGTTTGACCATTTTCTGATGCCGTAGCCAGTGTACGCTTCCTCAAAATAGTCAGTATTAATCTAAGATAACTCAAGGCATTTGTCATTAATTTTTACGTTTTTGCTGAGGAGATCTTAGTCGCACATTTTTACAAGTTTTGAGGGAGCGTGCAATTGGCATTTTGACTCTAGGAATGTCCACATGTTGTTAATTTCTCATACATGTGATGTCAACGTTGTGAACATAGTGCCCCATGGTGGCAGTAGAGTTATGGTATGGACAGGCATAAGCTACAGACAACAAACACAATTGCATTTTACGGATGGCAATTTGAATGCACAGAGATACCGTGATGAGGTCCTGAGGCCCATTGTTGTGCCATTCATCCGCCGCCATCACCTCAAGCATGATAATGCACGGCCCCATGACGGAAGGACTTATACACAATTCCTGGAAGCTGAAAATGTCCCAGTTCTTCCATGACCTGGATACTCACCAGACATGTCACCCATTGAGCAGCTTTGGGATGCTCTGGATCGACATGTATGACAGTGTGTTCCAGTTCTCTACCAATATCAAGCAACTTCGCACAGCCATTGAAGAGGAGTGGGACAACATTCCACAGGCCACAATCGACAGCCTGATCAACTCTATTCAAAGGGGATGTGTTGCACTGCATGAGGCAAGTGGTCACACCAGATACTGACTGGTTTTCTGATCCCCATCCCTACCTATTTATTTTGGACGACTACTCATTCAAGTGTTTATTTTTACTATTTTCTATATTGTAGAATAACATTGAAGATATCACAACTATGAAATAACACATATGGAATCATGTAGTAACCAAAAATGTGTTCACTTCTTGGATATAGGGGGCGCTCTTTTCATTTATGGATAAAAAAACGTGCCCGTTTTAAGCGCAATATTTTGTCACGACAAGATGTTCCACTATGCATATAATTGGCAGCTTTGGAAAGAAAACACTCTAAGGTTTCCAAAACTGCAAAGATATTATCTGTGAGTGCCACAGAACTCATGCTACAGGCGAAACAACTTGCAGGCTTGTTTTCGAGTTGCTGTGCGTTTTGTTGCCAACCTGTTTTGCTACCTGACAACTTTACGGTTTTCACTTTTTAATTACCGTTCATATATTTATTTATTTTTTCCTCAACTTTTTCACTCCGGACGCTTTATCTGGACACGATTCGTCAGGACCTCCAACAGCCGAAGCTAAGTAGTAACATTAACATGATGCCTTCTAATTGCAGCCGCTGTACTCGCCTTACTCGCCCAGCTTCAGACGCAATCGTTAGGCAAGGGTAATTTCAGTGTAGGAAAGGATGAAACAGCGTCTGTGGCACCAGTAAGTACAGATAGTAGTGTAAATCCCCTGGCACAGTCCCCGCAGCCGGACAACTTTCTCACGGTTTCTGGAAGGAAATGCTGTAGGAACGCTCAACCGGTGTCGCTCATTCAGCCGACAGAAACTTTCAACCGGTTTTCCCCATTAAGCAGCGGGTCGGAGTCAGAGGCCGATTCTTCTCTGGTTTCTACTCCTCCCGTTACGGGGTCTGAGACGCCGAAGCTTCCCACCATTAGCTCTGACAAATTGAAAACTCTAGTCATTGGCGACTCCATTACCCGCAGTATTAGACTTAAAGCGAATCATCCAGCGATCATACACTGTTTACCCGGGGGCAGGGCTACCGACGTTAAGGCTAATCTGAAGATGGTGCTGGCTAAAGCTAAAACTGGCGAGTGTAGAGAGTATAGAGATATTGTTATCCACGTCGGCACCAACGATGTTAGGATGAAACAGTCAGAAATCACATAGCTTCTGCGTGCATATCAGCTAGAAAGATGTGTCGGCATCGAGTAATTGTCTCTGGCCCCCTCCCAGTTAGGGGGAGTGATGAGCTCTACAGCAGAGTCTCACAACTCAATCGCTGGTTGAAAACTGTTTTCTGCCCCTCCCAAATGTTAGAATTTGTAGATAATTGGCCCTCTTTCTGGGACTCACCCACAAACAGGACCAAGCCTGACCTGCTGAGGAGTGACGGACTCCATCCTAGCTGGAGGGGTGCTCTCATCTTATCTACCAACATAGAAAGGGCTATAACTCCTCTAGCTCCACAATGAAATAGGGTGCAGGCCAGGCAGCAGGCTGTTAGCCAGCCTGCCAGCATAGTGGAGTCTGCCATTAGCACAGTCAGTGTAGTCAGCTCAGCTATCACCATTGAGACCGTGTCTGTGCCTCGACCTAGGTTGGGCAAAACTAAACATGGCGGTGTTCGCCTTAGCAATCTCACTAGGATAAAGACCACCTCCATTCCTGTCATTACTGAAAGAGATCATGATACCTCACATCTCAAAATAGGGCTACTTAATGTTAGATCCCTTACTTCAAAGGCAATTATAGTCAATGAACTAATCACTGATCATAATCTTGATGTGATTGGCCTGACTGAAACATGGCTTAAGCCTGATGAATTTACTGTTTTAAATGAGGCCTCACCTCCTGGCTACACTAGTGACCATATCCCCCGTGCATCCCGCAAAGGTGGAGGTGTTGCTAACATTTACGATAGCAAATTTCAATTTACAACAAAAAAAAAGACATTTTTGTCTTTTGAGCTTCTAGTCATGAAATCTATGCAGCCTACTCAATCACTTTTTATAGCTACTATTTACAGGCCTCCTGGGCCATATACAGCGTTTCTCACTGAGTTCCCTGAATTCCTATCGGACCTTGTAGTCATAGCAGATAATATTCTAATCTTTGGTGACTTTAATATTCACATGGAAAAGTCCACAGACCCACTCCAAAAGGCTTTCGGAGCCATCATCGACTCAGTGGGTTTTGTCCAACATGTCTCTGGACCCACTCACTGTCACAGTCATACGCTGGACCTAGTTTTGTCCCATGGAATAAATGTGGTGGATCTTAATGTTTTTCCTCATAATCCTGGACTATCGGACCACCATTTTATTACGTTTGCAATTGCAACAAATAATCTGCTTAGACCCCAACCAAGGAACATCAAAAGTCGTGCTATAAATTCACAGACAACACAAAGATTCCTTGATGCCCTTCCAGACTCCCTCTGCCTACCCAAGGACGCCAGAGGACAAAAATCAGTTAACCACCTAACTGAGGAACTCAATTTAACCTTGCGCAATACCCTAGATGCAGTTGCACCCCTAAAAACTAAAAAATGTCTCATAAGAAACTAGCTCCCTGGTACACAGAAAATACCCGAGCTCTGAAGCAAGCTTCCAGAAAATTGGAACGGAAATGGCGCCACACCAAACTGGAAGTCTTCCGACTAGCTTGGAAGGACGGTACCGTGCAGTACCGTAGAGCCCTTACTGCTGCTCGATCATCCTATTTTTCTAACTTAATTGAGGAAAATAAGAACAATCCGAAATTCCTTTTTAATACTGTCGCAAAGCTAACTAAAAAGCAGCATTCCCCAAGAGAGGATGACTTTCACTTTAGCAGTGATAAATTCATGAACTTCTTTGAGGAAAAGATTATGATTATTAGAAAGCAAATTACGGACTCCTCTTTAAACCTGCGTATTCCTCCAAACCTCAGTTGTCCTGAGTCTGCACAACTCTGCCAGGACCAAGGATCAAGAGAGAAGCTCAAGTGTTTTAGTACTATATCTCTTGACACAATGATGAAAATAATCATGGCCTCTAAACCTTCAAGCTGCATACTGGACCCTATTCCAACTAAACTACTGAAAGAGCTGCTTCCTGTGCTTGGCCCTCCTATGTTGAACATAATAAACGGCTCTCTATCCACTGGATGTGTACCAAACTCACTAAAAGTGGCAGTAATAAAGCCTCTCTTGAAAAAGCCAAACCTTGACCCAGAAAATATAAAAAACTATCGGCCTATATCGAAT
The DNA here is from genome assembly GCF_002021735.2 of Oncorhynchus kisutch. Lineage (NCBI taxonomy): Eukaryota > Metazoa > Chordata > Actinopteri > Salmoniformes > Salmonidae > Oncorhynchus > Oncorhynchus kisutch. The sequence continues at coordinate 4,050,211 of NW_022261981.1, read as the reverse complement.
CTTCCATTCCTCTCAAAAATTTAGAGAAGGCTGTTGCGCAGCAACTCACTGCCTTCCTGAAGACAAACAATGTATACGAAATGCTTCAGTCTGGTTTTAGACCCCATCATAGCACTGAGACGGCACTTGTGAAGGTGGTAAATGACATTTTAATGGCATCGGACCGAGGCTCTGCATCTGTCCTCGTGCTCCTAGACCTTAGTGCTGCTTTTGATACCATCGATCACCACATTCTTTTGGAGAGATTGGAAACCCAAATTGGTCTACACGGACATGTTCTGGCCTGGTTTAGATCTTATCTGTCGGAAAGATATCAGTTTGTCTCTGTGAATGGTTTGTCCTCTGACAAATCAACTGTAAATTTCGGTGTTCCTCAAGGTTCCGTTTTAGGACCACTATTGTTTTCACTATATATTTTACCTCTTGGGGATGTTATTCGAAAACATAATGTAAACTTTCACTGCTATGCGGATGACACACAGCTGTACATTTCAATGAAACATGGTGAAGCCCCAAAATTGCCCTCGCTAGAAGCATGTGTTTCAGACATAAGGAAGTGGATGGCTGCAAACTTTCTACTATTAAACTCGGACAAAACAGAGATGCTTGTTCTAGGTCCCAAGAAACAAAGAGATCTTCTGTTGAATCTGACAATTAATCTTAATGGTTGTACAGTCGTCTCAAATAAAACTGTGAAGGACCTCGGCGTTACTCTGGACCCTGATCTCTCTTTTGAAGAACATATCAAGACCATTTCAAGGACAGCTTTTTTCCATCTACGTAACATTGCAAAAATCAGAAACTTTCTGTCCAAAAATGATGCAGAAAAATTAATCCATGCTTTTGTCACTTCTAGGTTAGACTACTGCAATGCTCTATTTTCCGGCTACCCGGATAAAGCACTAAATAAACTTCAGTTAGTGCTAAATACGGCTGCTAGAATCCTGACTAGAACCAAAAAATTTGATCATATTACTCCAGTGCTAGCCTCTCTACACTGGCTTCCTGTCAAAGCAAGGGCTGATTTCAAGGTTTTACTGCTAACCTACAAAGCATTACATGGGCTTGCTCCTACCTATCTCTCTGATTTGGTCCTGCCGTACATACCTACACGTACGCTACGGTCACAAGACGCAGGCCTCCTAATTGTCCCTAGAATTTCTAAGCAAACAGCTGGAGGCAGGGCTTTCTCCTATAGAGCTCAATTTTTATGGAACGGTCTGCCTAACCATGTCAGAGACGCAAACTCGGTCTCAACCTTTAAGTCTTTACTGAAGACTCATCTCTTCAGTGGGTCATATGATTGAGTGTAGTCTGGCCCAGGAGTGGGAAGGTGAACGGAAAGGTTCTGGAGCAACGAACCGCCCTTGCTGTCTCTGCCTGGCCGGTTCCCCTCTTTCCACTGGGATTCTCTGCCTCTAACCCTATTACAGGGGCTGAGTCACTGGCTTGCTGGGGCTCTCTCATGCCGTCCCTGGAGGGGGTGCGTCACCTGAGTGGGTTGATTCACTGTTGTGGTCATCCTGTCTGGGTTGGCGCCCCCCCCTTGGGTTGTGCCGTGGCGGAGATCTTTGTGGGCTATACTCAGCCTTGTCTCAGGATGGTAAGTTGGTGGTTGAAGATATCCCTCTAGTGGTGTGGGGGCTGTGCTTTGGCAAAGTGGGTGGGGTTATATCCTTCCTGTTTGGCCCTGTCCGGGGGTGTCCTCGGATGGGGCCACAGTGTCTCCTGACCCCTCCTGTCTCAGCCTCCAGTATTTATGCTGCAGTAGTTTATGTGTCGGGGGGCTGGGGTCAGTTTGTTATATCTGGAGTACTTCTCCTGTCCTATTCGGTGTCCTGTGTGAATCTAAGTGTGCGTTCTCTAATTCTCTCCTTCTCTCTTTCTTTCTCTCTCTCGGAGGACCTGAGCCCTAGGACCATGCCCCAGGACTACCTGACATGATGACTCCTTGCTGTCCCCAGTCCACCTGGCCATGCTGCTGTTCCAGTTTCAACTGACCTGAGCCCTAGGACCATGCCCCAGGACTACCTGACATGATGACTCCTTGCTGTCCCCAGTCCACCTGGCCATGCTGCTGCTCCAGTTTCAACTTCCACCTGACTGTGCTGCTGCTCCAGTTTCAACTGTTCTGCCTTATTATTATTCGACCATGCTGGTCATTTATGAACATTTGAACATCTTGGCCATGTTCTGTTATAATCTCCACCCGGCACAGCCAGAAGAGGACTGGCCACCCCACATAGCCTGGTTCCTCTCTAGGTTTCTTCCTAGGTATTGGCCTTTCTAGGGAGTTTTTCCTAGCCACCGTGCTTCTACACCTGCATTGCTTGCTGTTTGGGGATTTAGGCTGGGTTTCTGTACAGCACTTTGAGATATCAGCTGATGTACGAAGGGCTATATAAATACATTTCATTTGATTTGATTTGAAACCAAGATGAAACTTCAACCAGGAAAGGTGCAGAATTTTTGAAGCTCTGTTTTCCATTGTCTCTTTATATGGCTGTGAATGCGCCGGGAATGAGCCTGCCCTTCCTATCGTTTCTCCAAGGTGTCTGCAGCATTGTGACGTATTTGTAGGCATATCATTGGAAGATTGGCCATAAGAGACTACATTTACCAGGGGTCCGCCCGGTGTCCTTTGTCTAAATTGGTGCGTAATCTACAAGCTGCATGCAGTCATCCAGTGATTGAGAGGAGAGAGGAGGCTTTCAACGAACGATATATCATGAAGAGATATGTGAAAAACACCTTGAGGATTGATTCTAAACAACGTTTACCATGTTTCAGTCGATATTATGGAGTTAATTTGGAAAAAAGTTCTGCGTTTTGAAGACTGAATTTTCAGTTTATTTTGGTAGCCAAACGTGATGCACCAAACGGAGCAATTTCTCCTAAACAAATAATCTTTCAGGAAAAACTGAGCATTTGCTATCTAACTGAGAGTCTCCTCATTGAAAACATCTAAAGTTCTTCAAAGGTAATGATTTTATTTGAATGATTTTCAGTTTTTTGTGAAAATGTTGCCTGCTAATGCTAACGCTAAATGCTACGCTAGGTGCGCTAGCTGTTACACAAATGCTTGTTTTGCTATGGTTGAGAAGCATATTTTGAAAATCTAAGATGACAGTGTTGTTAACAAAAGGCTAAGCTTGAGAGCTAGCATATTAATTTCATTTCATTTGCGATTTTCATGAATAGTTAACGTTGTGTTATGCTAATGAGCTGCGGGGATAATTACACTCCTGGCTACAGGTTTTTTTCGTAGCTAAACGTGATGCACCAAACGGAGCGATTTCTCCTAAACAACTAATCTTTCAGGAAAAACTGAGCATTTGCTATCTAACAGAGTCTCCTCATTGAAAACATCTGAAGTTCTTCAAAGGTAATGATTTTATTTGAATGATTTTCTGTTTTTTGTGAAAATGTTGCCTGCTAATGCTAACGCTAAATGCTACGCTAGGTGCGCTAGCTGTTACACAAATGCTTGTTTTGCTATGGTTGAGAAGCATATTTTGAAAATCTAAGATGACAGTGTTGTTAACAAAAGGCTAAGCTTGAGAGCTAGCATATTAATTAAATTAAATTTGCGATTTTCATGAATAGTTAACGTTGCGTTATGGTAATGAGCTTGAGGCTGATTTCACGATCCCGGATCCGGGATGGCTCGACGCAAGAAGTTAAACAAATCAAAATATATTTTATATTGGAGATTCTTCAAAGTAGCCACCCGTTGCCTTGATGACAACTTTGCACGCTCCTGGCATTCTCTCAATCAGCTTAATGAGGTAGTCACCTGGAATGCATTTCAATTAACAGGTGTGCCTTGTTAAAAGTTCACTTGTGGAATTTCATTTGAGCTAATCATTTGTGTTGTGGCAAAGTAGGGGTGGTATACAGAAGATCACCCTATTTGTTAAAAGACCAAGTACATATTATGGCTCAAACAAGCAAAGAGAAACGACAGTCCATCATTACTTTAAGACATGAAGGTCAGTCAACCCGGAAAATTTCAAGAACTTTAAAAGTTTCTTCAAGTGCAGCCGCAAAACCCATCAAGTTTTGTGATAAAACTGTCTCTCATGAGGACCGCCACAGGAAAGGAAGACCCAGAGTTACCACTGCTGCAGAGGATCAGTTCATTAGAGTTAACTGCACCTCAGATTGCAGCCCAAATAAATGCTTCATGGAGTTCAAGTAACAGACACATCTCAACATCAACTGTTCAGAGGAGACTGTGTGAATCAGGCCTTCGTGGTCGAATTGCTGCAAAGAAATCACTACTAAAGGACACCAATAAGAAGGAGATTTGCTTGGGCTAAGAAACACGAGCAATGGACATTAGACCGTTGGAAATCTGTCCTTTGGTCTGATGAGTCCCAATTTGAGAGTTTTGGTTCTTTGTGAGACGTAGAGTAGGTGAATGGATGATCTCTGCATGTGTAGTTCCCACCATGAAGCATGGAGGTGGTGTTATGGTGCTTTGCTGGTGACACTGTCTGTGATTTATTTAGAATTCAAGGCACACTTAACCAGCATGGCTACCACAGCATTCTGCAGTGACACGCCATCCCATCTGGTTTGCGCTTAGTGGGACTATCATTTGTTTTTCAACAGGACAATGACCCAACACACCTCCAGGCTGTATAACGGCTACTTGACCAAGAAGGAGAGTGATGGAGTGCTGCATCAGATGACCTGGCCTCCACAATCACCTGACCTCAAACCCAATAGAGATGGTTTGGGATGAGTTGGACTGCAGAGTGAAGGAAAAGCAGCCAACAAGTGCTCAGCGTATGTGGGAATTCTTTCAATGCTGTTGGAAAAGCATTCCAGGTGAAGCTGGTTGAGAGAATGCCGAAAGTGTGCAAAGCTGTCATCAAGGCAAAGGGTGGAATCTAAAATAATTTTTAATTTTTTTGAAAAATTTTTGGTTACTACATGATTCCATATGTATTATTTCATAGTTTTGATGTCTTCACTATTTTTCCACAATGTAGAAAATAGTGAAAATGAAGAAAAACCCTTGAATGAATAGGTGTGTAAAACATTTGACAGGTACTGTATGTTTACAATTATTATTATTTTTAGGGTGGAAACAATCTCAATCGACATTGAAATAACTAAAACCCGATCAAACAGTGTGGAGATGATCATGGATGAACGCCTGTAGTCTCTTCACTCTGTTCAGCTTGGTAACAGTCATCTATAGTCTCTTCACTCTGTTCAGCTTGGTAACAGTCATCTGTAGTCTCTTCACTCTGTTCAGCTTGGTAACAGTCATCTATAGTCTCTACACTCTGTCCAGCTAGATAACAGTCATCTATAGTCTCTATACTCTGTCCAGCTTGATAACAGTCATCTATAGTCTCTACACTCTGTCCAGCTAGATAACAGTCATCTATAGTCTCTTCACTCTGTCCAGCTTGATAACAGTCATCTATAGTCTCTACACTCTGTCCAGCGTGATAACAGTCATCTATAGTCTCTACACTCTGTCCAGCTTTGTAACAGTCATCTATAGTCTTTACTCTACACTCTGTCCAGCTTGATTACAGTCATCTATAGTCTCTACACTCTGTCCTAACAGTCATCTATAGTCTCTACACTCTGTCCAGCTTGATAACAGTCATCTATAGTCTCTACACTCTGTCCTAACAGTCATCTATAGTCTCTACACTCTGTCCAGTTGATAACAGTCACCTATAGTCTCTACACTCTGTCCAGCTGATAACAGTCATCTATAGTCTCTACACTCTGTCCAGCTTGATAACAGTCATCTATAGTCTCTACACTGTCCAGCTTGATAACAGTCATCTATAGTCTCTACACTCTGTCCAGCTTGATAACAGTCATCTATAGTCTCTACACTGTCCAGCTTGATAACAGTCATCTATAGTCTCTACACTCTGTCCTAACAGTCATCTATAGTCTCTACACTCTGTCCAGCTGATAACAGTCACCTATTGTCTCTACACTCTGTCCAGCTTGATAACAGTCATCTATAGTCTCTTCACTCTGTCCAGCTTGATAACAGTCATCTATAGTCTCTACACTCTGTCCTAACAGTCATCTATAGTCTCTACACTCTGTCCAGCTTGATAACAGTCATCTATAGTCTCAAATTCCAAAAGCGATGGATATTTTGGCAATTCTGACAGTGACAAAATACAACCAATTTTAAGTGAGTCCCTCCAGACCTCGATAAAGATAGTTTGTGGCCCGCGGGGAAACATTTATTTGACACCCCTGTTCTCGAAGTTAATGAGTGCTGAAATTAATTCAATATTTTAAAAAGAGGATTCATTTAAACTTTCTGCACACAAAGTCTGCATTTGTTAAATACAAAGGGGGTCACATGGTCAGATATAAAAATAAAAAAAAGAGAGTCTATATACATTGTGTGCAAAAGGCATGAGGAGGTAGGCGAATAATTACAATTTTGCAGATTAACACTGGAGTGATAAATGATCAGATGGTCATGTGCAGGAAGATATACTGGTGTGCAAAAGAGCAGAAAGGTAAATAAATATAAACAGTATGGGGATGAGGTAGGTCAAATTGGGTGAGCTATTTACCGATAGACTATGTACGGCTGCAGCGATCGGTTAGCTGCTCAGATAGCAGGGTACATTGAGACCTGAGCAGTGAGAACCATCTCGTTCTCCCTCTTGCTCTGCTATCTCTCTCTCTCACCTCAGAGCCTCCAGTCTTTCACTCTGTGTTGCTCGGGGAATCTCCTTTGCCTGTGTTTACTGTGAAAGACCAAGGAGTACTTACACATTAGCCACCGCCATGCAATTTGGGTCGCGCCGCATGAAATCCTTACCAATTATTCAGAGGCGCAGCGAAGGGGCTTTTCTCCGTGGAATAAAACCTCTCTCTCTCTCTCTCCGTGTTTTAGCTTCGGGCAAAAGAGGGGGATCGGAGCGGGGAGCGGCGTCACGGATAGCGGAACATCGCTCTGACACTTCCCTAATGTATCGGAGGTCTCACTTATTCTAACGACATTTCAGCTAACGACCGTTTGCCATTATACACCTAACTGTTGGTTACCAGAACGGGGAGCCTTTTCACTATCCTGACTGGAAGACGGAGTGGAAATGAGAAGATTGAATTAAATCCCCAGACTGCTAGAGATGCCGTAACACTTGAACTGTTGGTAACCAGACCAAGTGTGGGAGCTTTGCTGTCGTGGCTGAAAGATGGCCATAGAAGAGGAATTGGAGTAGAGAGAATAGGGAACTTTAATCCTCAACCACGTTGTGTTGTTAGTTGTGATGGTGTGTGGGGGGGGGGGGGGGGGGGGGTGAGACAGAAGGCCCTATACAACCATCTGTCATAGTAGATACACAATCCAACAGATACCATCTGAAAGGCTTAAACGGTGTCAACAAATCATATTGTCTCTCTACTCTGTGTCACCTCTTGCAGCGGTTCTAATTAAGTGTTTAAATGTTTTTTTTTAAAGTACATATGTTTTTGTCCTTTTGAATCTTTCTCTTTTAGAATGAGGAGGAGAGTGTGAAAACAGTGAGAGAGAAAAGAGAGTCTTTGGTGGGGGGAAAACCTGCCCCTATTTCCTGTTTTCACACATCATCAGAGGCTGACAGGTTGCTAAAGCAAAGGTATTTCATCATCCAATTTCAACAGTTTTTGTTTGCGAAAATGTGAGAAAAGAAGAGTAGTGAAAATGAAACGAGGAGACAGAAGGGGGAGATGTATTTCAATTGAAGCTAAAGCTCCCTCTCGAAATGTCCCTCTCGATTTAGCTTTGATCCAAGTGTGGTGCTTCCTCTTTCATCTCTCACCTCTAGGTAAGGAGGGCTCTTTGTTCTGAGGACAGTTGGATGTTCATTGGACTGAAAATAGTTTTGATTTAAGTCTGGCAACAAAAGGTAATGGAACCAACCACATAGACCTAAATGGTTTTTTCAGGCACACGTGCAGTGTAGCTATTAGGAGGTGAACCAACACTCTTTTTTTGGGGCACAAAACCTCAAATAATGAAGGGTGTGTGTGTGAGCGTGATGTCATAATGGGTCTGCCCTGGGGTTAGGGTTGGGGTCACCAGTGTTTAGTCTAAGTGTTTCCCTGTAGGAGAGGAGACTCCAGCATTCCTGCTGCCACGAAACACAGATTTATTGCTAGGCTGTCTCACACACACATACGCACACCCATGCACATACGCACACATACACCCTACCCCCTGAATCGCACATTAAGGGCCCCACAAAACAACATACATCCATCAACACGCAAACCCCTATTCCCCCCACCAGCACCACGGCTCCCCAGTCAATGTAATGGTCCTATGACCCGTGAACCAGCACCAGGCCCAACCCCATCCTCCCCTCTGTGTCTCACACACACACACACACACACACACCAGCCTCAGTCTGTGTACGACAGCAATTTCCTGAAAAGCCTAGAGAGAACGGCACACTTCTCCATTAATGTTTACCAAAGCGCCAGGCAACCCCCTCCTCTCCTGACCCAGGAAAAACAGAGCATGATCGGCGCTGGTCACTGGAAATTACAACTCATCTAACTGTATGATCTACAGCTCTGTCAAATAACCAGCAGAGAGAGAGAGAGAGAGAGAGAGAGAGAGAGAGAGAGACGTCATGCGTCATGTTACTCGTCATGCTAGTCGTCATGGTAGTCGTCATGCTAGTCGTCATGGTAGTCGTCATGCTAGTCGTCATGGTAGTCGTCATGCTAGTCGTCATGCTAGTCGTCATGCTAGTCGTCATGGTAGTCATGCCAGTCAGCATGATAGTCATGCCAGTCTTCATGATACCCATGCCAGTCTTCATTATAGTCATGCCAGTCTTCATTATAGTCATAACAGTCAGCATGATAGTCATGCCAGTCTTCATTATAGTCATAACAGTCTTCATTATAGTCATAACAGTCTTCATTATAGTCATGCCAGTCTTCATGATAGTCATCCCAGTCTTCATGATAGTCATGCCAGTCTTCATGATAGTCATGCCAGTCTTCATGATAGTCATGCTAGTCTTCATTATAGTCATGCCAGTCTTCATTATAGTCATGCTAGTCTTCATTATAGTCATGCCAGTCTTCATTATTGTCATGCCAGTCTTCATTATAGTCATGCCAGTCTTCATTATAGTCATGCCAGTCTTCATTATTGTCATGCCAGTCTTCATTATAGTCATGCCAGTCTTCATGATAGTCATGCCAGTCTTCATGATAGTCATGCCAGTCTTCATTATTGTCATGCTAGTCTTCATTATAGTCATACCAGTCTTCATTATAGTCATGCCAGTCTTCATTATAGTCATGCTAGTAGTGGTAATTCACACACACGATCCTCATAGATGTTGTAAAAGGAGCCATAACATTATCTCAAGTCTTTGACAGCAATGAACGCTGCATTGTATATTGTTATCTCCTGACAGTAATGAATGCTGCATTGTATATTGTTATCTCCTGACAGTAATGAATGCTGCATTGTATATTGTTATCTCCTGACAGTAATGAACGCTGCATTGTATATTGTTATCTCCTGACAGTAATGAATGCTGCATTGTATATTGTTATCTCCTGACAGTAATGAACGCTGCATTGTATATTGTTATCTCCTGACAGTAGAGAGGTCTTGGTCTGTCATGTTCCTGCTCTGAGAGGCCCTGGTCTGTCATGTTCCTGCTCTGAGAGGCCCTGGTCTGTCATGTTCCTGCTCTGAGAGGCCCTGGTCTGTCATGTTCCTGCTCTGAGAGGCCCTGGTCTGTCATGTTCCTGCTCTGAGAGGCCCTGGTCTGTCATGTTCCTGCTCTGAGAGGCCCTGGTCTGTCATGTTCCTGCTCTGAGAGGCCCTGGTCTGTCATGTTCCTGCTGAGAGGCCCTGGTCTGTCATGTTCCTGCTGAGAGGCCCTGGTCTGTCATGTTCCTGCTAAGAGGCCCTGGTCTGTCATGTTCCTGCTCTGAGAGGCCCTGGTCTGTCATGTTCCTGCTCTGAGAGGCCCTGGTCTGTCATGTTCCTGCTCTGAGAGGCCCTGGTCTGTCATGTTCCTGCTGAGAGGCCCTGGTCTGTCATGTTCCTGCTCTGAGAGGCCCTGGTCTGTCATGTTCCTGCTCTGAGAGGCCCTGGTCTGTCATGTTCCTGCTCTGAGAGGCCCTGGTCTGTCATGTTCCTGCTCTGAGAGGCCCAGTCCGATCAGAAATAATTATTGCTGACATCAACCAGATGTCAGATTATCATCTATGTCTGACTCCTGTAAATAAAAATAAACCAGACACACACAATGACTCGATACACACACACACACACACAGATTCACGCACAACCCCCCCCCCCCCCCACACACACACAGACACAATGACTCGATACACACACACTTGTGATTGCCCAACCTGACTTAATCTCCCTCTCAGATCTCCAAACAAAAACCCCTTGATAAGCCCCAGACACGATCTACACACACACACACATACGATTTTCACACACAGACACACAATTTACACACACACAATCTTCACAGACCTTTAATCTGGAGACATAAAGGCGAAGAGGCAACAAGGGTCTGAAGTTTATCAGATTAGATGTTCAGCATGAGCTATCAAAGACCAGACAGATCTCTCTTTAATACATCTGTGCACACACTCACACAGGCCACACACACACACACAGGCCACACACACACAACACACAACACAGACACGAGAGCCTTTTAAACAAGCCAAGCAGCCCTTTGTCATGGTAACGCTTCAGGAGAACATGGGCTTCATAGGGTTCAGATCGATGTCTGGATTACATCACGCCTCCATGATCAAGCACTCAAACACTAGATAAAACACACAACACACACACTGGATAAAACACACAACACACACACACACTGGATAAAACACACAACACACACACACACTGGATAAAAACACACAACACACACACACACTGGATAAAACACACAACACACACACACACTGGATAAAACACACAACACACACACACACTGGATAAAACACACAACACACACACTAGATAAAACACACACACACACTGGATAAAACACACAACACACACACACACACTGGATAAACACACAACAACACACACACTGGATAAAACACACAACACACACACACACACTGGATAAAACACACAACACACACACACACACTGGATAAAACACACAACACACACACACACACTGGATAAAACACACAACACACACACACACTGGATAAAACACACAACACACACACACACTGGATAAAACACACAACACACACACACTGGATAAAACACACAACACACACACACACTGGATAAAACACACAACACACACACACACTGGATAAAACACACAACACACACACACACTGGATAAAACACACAACACACACACACTGGATAAAACACACAACACACACACACTGGATAAAACACACAACACACACACTGGATAAAACACACAACACACACACACACTAGATAAAACACACAACACACACACTGGATAAAACACACAACACACACACTGGATAAAACACACAACACACACACTGGATAAAACACACAACACACACACACACTAGATAAAACACACACACACACTAGATAAAACACACAACACACACACACACTAGATAAAACACACAACACACACACTGGATAAAACACACAACGCACACACTGGATAAAACACACAACACACACACTGGATAAAACACACAACACACACACTAGATAAAACACACAACACACACACTGGATAAAACACACAACACACACACTGGATAAAACACACAACACACACACACACTAGATAAAACACACAACGCACACACTGGATAAAACACACAACACACACACTAGATAAAACACACAACACACACACTAGATAAAACACACAACACACACACTGGAAAAAACCCACAACAACCTTTAATGGTGTTGAACCCCACTCTGAACAGGATTGGGGGAGTTGGAGTCTTTAATGGTGGTGAACCCCACTCTGAACAGGATTGGGGGAGTTGGAGTCTTTAATGGTGGTGAACCCCACTCTGAACAGGATTGGGGGAGTTGGAGTCTTTAATGGTGGTGAACCCCACTCTGAACAGGATTGGGGGAGTTGGAGTCTTTAATGGTGGTGAACCCCACTCTGAACAGGATTGGGGGAGATGGAGTCTTTAATGGTGGTGAACCCCACTCTGAACAGGATAGGGGGAGTTGGAGTCTTTAATGGTGGTGAGCCCCACTCTGAACAGGATTGGGGGAGTTGGAGTCTTTAATGGTGTTGAACCCCACTCTGAACAGGATTGGGGGAGTTGGAGTCTTTAATGGTGGTGAACCCCACTCTGAACAGGATTGGGGGAGTTGGAGTCTTTAATGGTGGTGAACCCCACTCTGAACAGGATTGGGGGAGTTGGAGTCTTTAATGGTGGTGAACCCCACTCTGAACAGGATAGGGGGAGTTGGAGTCTTTAATGGTGGTGAACCCCACTCTGAACAGGATTGGGGGAGTTGGAGTCTTTAATGGTGGTGAACCCCACTCTGAACAGGATTGGGGGAGTTGGAGTCTTTAATGGTGGTGAACCCCACTCTGAACAGGATTGGGGGAGTTGGAGTCTTTAATGGTGGTGAACCCCACTCTGAACAGGATTGGGGGAGTTGGAGTCTTTAATGGTGGTGAACCCCACTCTGAACAGGATTGGGGGAGTTGGAGAGCTCATGCTATTATAGTTTTGACTTTTGCTACAATTAGGTCCTTTTACACTAACAAACAGGATGTGAAGTAGGCCTTTACTCTAACAAACAGGATGTGAAGTAGGTCTTTACACTAACAAACAGGATGTGAAGTAGGCCTTTACACTAACAAACAGGATGTGAAGTAGGTCTTTTACACTAACAAACAGGATGTGAAGTAGGCCTTTACACTAACAAACAGGATGTGAAGTAGGTCTTTTACACTAACAAACAGGATGTGAAGTAGGTCTTTTACACTAACAAAAATGATGTAAAGTAGTTTCTGCCTTTCTTAGAAATCATATTTAATTGGGTGGGTTTAAAGTCATTGGATGTGGATGTGGGGGTATGGGTGGGTTTAAAGTCATTGGATGTGGGGGGTATGGGTGGGTTTAAAGTCATAGGATGTGGATGTGGGGGGTATGGGTGGGTTTAAAGTCATTGGATGTGGGGGGTATGGGTGGGTTTATAGTCATTGGATGTGGATGTGGAGGGTATGGGTGGGTTTATAGTCATTGGATGTGGATGTGGGGGGTATGGGTGGGTTTATAGTCATTGGATGTGGATGTGGAGGGTATGGGTGGGTTTATAGTCATTGGATGTGGATGTGGGGGGTATGGGTGGGTTTAAAGTCATTGGATGTGGGGGGTATGGGTGGGCCACTTTGGAAACAACTGTTTAAAAATGAATACTGAAGTGTTGTCTTCTGGGAATACAGTCCATATGTTGTCGTGTTTGTTTTTCCCTGAATAAAGTTATTTTAATGCAGCGTGTCCTTGTGCGTAGAATAACAGCTCACTTCACCAATGGACAGATGTCACCTAGCCTGGTGGGACAGATAGCCTGGTGGGACAGATGTCACCTAGCCTGGTGGGACAGATGTCACCTAGCCTGGTGGGACAGATGTCACCTAGCCTGGTGGGACAGATGTCACCCGGCCTGGTGGGACAGATGTCACCTAGCCTGGTGGGACAGATAGCCTGGTGGGACAGATGTCACCTAGCCTGGTGGGACAGATGTCACCTAGCCTGGTGGGACAGATGTCACCTAGCCTGGTGGGACAGATGTCACCCGGCCTGGTGGGACAGATGTCACCTAGCCTGGTGGGACAGATAGCCTGGTGGGACAGATGTCACCTAGCCTGGTGGGATAGATGTCACCTAGCCTGGTGGAACAGATGTCACCCAGCCTGGTGGGACAGATGTCACCTAGCCTGGTGGAACAGATGTCACCCAGCCTGGTGGGACAGATGTCACCTAGCCTGGTGGGACAGATGTCACCTAGCCTGGTGGGACAGATAGTGTCACCTAGCCTGGTGGAACAGATGTCACCCAGCCTGGTGGGACAGATAGCCTGGTGGGACAGATGTCACCTTGCCTGGTGGGACAGATGTCACCTAGCCTGGTGGGACAGATGTCACCTAGCCTGGTGGGACAGATGTCACCTAGCCTGGTGGGACAGATGTCACCTAGCCTGGTGGGACAGATGTCACCTAGCCTGGTGGGACAGATAGCCTGGTGGGACAGATGTCACCTAGCCTGGTGGGACAGATGTCACCTAGCCTGGTGGGACAGATGTCACCTAGCCTGGTGGGACAGATGTCACCCGGCCTGGTGGGACAGATGTCACCTAGCCTGGTGGGACAGATAGCCTGGTGGGACAGATGTCACCTAGCCTGGTGGGATAGATGTCACCTAGCCTGGTGGAACAGATGTCACCCAGCCTGGTGGGACAGATGTCACCTAGCCTGGTGGAACAGATGTCACCCAGCCTGGTGGGACAGATGTCACCTAGCCTGGTGGGACAGATGTCACCTAGCCTGGTGGGACAGATAGTGTCACCTAGCCTGGTGGAACAGATGTCACCCAGCCTGGTGGGACAGATAGCCTGGTGGGACAGATGTCACCTTGCCTGGTGGGACAGATGTCACCTAGCCTGGTGGGACAGATGTCACCTAGCCTGGTGGGACAGATGTCACCTAGCCTGGTGGGACAGATGTCACCTAGCCTGGTGGGACAGATGTCACCTAGCCTGGTGGAACAGATGTCACCTAGCCTGGTGGAACAGATGTCACCTAGCCTGGTGGGACAAATGTCACCTAGCCTGGTGGGACAGATGTCACCTAGCCTGGTGGAACAGATGTCACCTAGCCTGGTGGGACAGATGTCACCTAGCCTGGTGGGACAGATGTCACCTAGCCTGGTGGGACAGATGTCACCTAGCCTGGTGGGACAGATGTCACCTAGCCTGGTGGAACAGATGTCACCTAGCCTGGTGGAACAGATAGCCTGATGGGACAGATGTCACCTAGCCTGGTGGAACAGATGTCACCTAGCCTGGTGGAACAGATGTCACCTAGCCTGGTGGGACAGATGTCACCTAGCCTGGTGGAACAGATGTCACCTAGCCTGGTGGAACAGATATCACCTAGCCTGGTGGGACAGATAGCCTGGTGGGACAGATGTCACCTAGCCTGGTGGGACAGATGTCACCTAGCCTGGTGGGACAGATGTCACCTAGCCTGGTGGGACAGATAGCCTGGTGGAACAGATGTCACCCGGCCTGGTGGGACAGATGTCACCTAGCCTGGTGGGACAGATGTCACCTAGCCTGGTGGGACAGATAGACTGGTGGGATAGATGTCACCTAGCCTGGTGGGACAGATGTCACCTAGCCTGGTGGAACAGATGTCACCCAGCCTGGTGGGACAGATGTCACCTAGCCTGGTGGGACAGATGTCACCTAGCCTGGTGGGACAGATGTCACCTAGCCTGGTGGGACAGATGTCACCTAGCCTGGTGGGACAGATGTCACCTAGCCTGGTGGGACAGATAGTGTCACCTAGCCTGGTGGAACAGATGTCACCCAGCCTGGTGGGACAGATAGCCTGGTGGGACAGATGTCACCTAGCCTGGTGGGACAGATGTCACCTAGCCTGGTGGGACAGATGTCACCTAGCCTGGTGGAACAGATGTCACATAGCCTGGTGGGACAGATGTCACCTAGCCTGGTGGGACAGATGTCACCTAGCCTGGTGGGACAGATGTCACCTAGCCTGGTGGGACAGATGTCACTTAGCCTGGTGGAACAGATAGCCTGATGGGACAGATGTCACCTAGCCTGGTGGAACAGATGTCACCTAGCCTGGTGGAACAGATGTCACCTAGCCTGGTGGGACAGATGTCACCTAGCCTGGTGGGACAGATGTCACCTAGCCTGGTGGAACAGATATCACCTAGCCTGGTGGAACAGATGTCACCTAGCCTGGTGGAACAGATGTCACCTAGCCTGGTGGGACAGATAGCCTGGTGGGACAGATAGCCTGGTGGAACAGATGTCACCTAGCCTGGTGGAACAGATGTCACCTAGCCTGGTGGAACAGATGTCACCTAGCCTGGTGGAACAGATAGCCTGGTGGAACAGATGTCACCTAGCCTGGTGGAACAGATGTCACCTAGTCTGGTGGGACAGATGTCACCTAGCCTGGTGGAACAGATGTCACCTAGCCTGGTGGGACAGATGTCACCTAGCCTGGTGGGACAGATGTCACCTAGCCTGGTGGGACAGATGTCACCTAGCCTGGTGGGACAGATGTCACCTAGCCTGGTGGGACAGATGTCACCTAGCCTGGTGGAACAGATGTCACCTAGCCTGGTGGAACAGATGTCACCTAGCCTGGTGGGACAGATGTCACCTAGCCTGGTGGAACAGATGTCACCTAGCCTGGTGGAACAGATATCACCTAGCCTGGTGGAACAGATGTCACCTAGCCTGGTGGAACAGATGTCACCTAGCCTGGTGGGACAGATAGCCTGGTGGGACAGGTAGCCTGGTGGGACAGATGTCACCTAGCCTGGTGGAACAGATGTCACCTAGCCTGGTGGAACAGATGTCACCTAGCCTGGTGGAACAGATGTCACCTAGCCTGGTGGAACAGATAGCCTGGTGGAACAGATGTCACCTAGCCTGGTGGAACAGATGTCACCTAGTCTGGTGGGACAGATGTCACCTAGCCTGGTGGAACAGATGTCACCTAGCCTGGTGGAACAGATATCACCTAGCCTGGTGGGACAGATGTCACTTAGCCTGGTGGGACAGATAGCCTGGTGGGACAGATGTCACCTAGCCTGGTGGAACAGATGTCACGTAGCCTGGTGGAACAGATGTCACCTAGCCTGGTGGAACAGATGTCACCTAGCCTGGTGGAACAGATAGCATTGTGGAACAGATGTCACCTAGCCTGGTGGAACAGATGTCACCTAGCCTGGTGGAACAGATGTCACCCGGCCTGGTGGAACAGATGTCACCCGGCCTGGTGGGACAGATGTCACCTAGCCTGGTGGAACAGATGTCACCTAGCCTGGTGGAACAGATGTCACCTAGCCTGGTGGAACAGATGTCACCTAGCCTGGTGGAACAGATGTCACCTAGCCTGGTGGAACAGATGTCACCTAGTCTGGTGGGACAGATGTCACCTAGCCTGGTGGAACAGATAGCCTGGTGGAACAGATGTCACCTAGCCTGGTGGAACAGATGTCACCTAGCCTGGTGGGACAGATGTCACCTAGCCTGGTGGGACAGATGTCACCTAGCCTGGTGGGACAGATAGCCTGGTGGGACAGATATTCTGGTGGAACAGATGTCACCTAGCCTGGTGGAACAGATGTCACCTAGCCTGGTGGAACAGATGTCACCTAGTCTGGTGGGACAGATGTCACCTAGCCTGGTGGAACAGATATCCTGGTGGAACAGATGTCACCTAGCCTGGTGGAACAGATGTCACCTAGCCTGGTGGGACAGATGTCACCTAGCCTGGTGGGACAGATAGCCTGGTGGGACAGATATTCTGGTGGAACAGATGTCACCCGGCCTGGTGGGACAGATGTCACCTAGCCTGGTGGAACAGATAGCCTGGTGGAACAGATGTCACCTAGCCTGGTGGAACAGATGTCACCTAGCCTGGTGGAACAGATAGCCTGGTGGAACAGATAGCCTGGTGGGACAGATGTCACCTAGCCTGGTGGAACAGATGTCACCTAGCCTGGTGGAACAGATGTCACCTAGCCTGGTGGGACAGATGTCACTTAGCCTGGTGGGACAGATAGCCTGGTGGAACAGATGTCACCTAGCCTGGTGGAACAGATGTCACCTAGCCTGGTGGAACAGATGTCACCTAGCCTGGTGGAACAGATAGCCTGGTGGAACAGATAGCCTGGTGGGACAGATGTCACCTAGCCTGGTGGAACAGATGTCACCTAGCCTGGTGGGACAGATAGCCTGGTGGGACAGATATTCTGGTGGAACAGATGTCACCCGGCCTGGTGGGACAGATGTCACCTAGCATGGTGGGACAGATAGCCTGGTGGGACAGATATTCTGGTGGAACAGATGTCACCCGGCCTGGTGGGACAGATGTCACCTAGCATGGTGGGACAGATAGCCTGGTGGGACAGATATTCTGGTGGAACAGATGTCACCTAGCCTGGTGGAACAGATGTCACCTAGCCTGGTGGAACAGATGTCACCTAGCCTGGTGGGACAGATGTCACCTAGCCTGGTGGGACAGATGTCACCTAGCCTGGTGGGACAGATGTCACCCAGCCTGGTGGGACAGATGTCACCCAGCCTGGTGGAACAGATGTCACCTAGCCTGGTGGAACAGATGTCACCTAGCCTGGTGGAACAGATGTCACCTAGCCTGGTGGAACAGATGTCACCGAGCCTGGTGGGACAGATAGCCTGGTGGAACAGATGTCACCTAGTCTGGTGGGACAGATGTCACCTAGCCTGGTGGAACAGATGTCACCTAGCCTGGTGGAACAGATGTCACTTAGCCTGGTGGGACAGATAGCCTGGTGGAACAGATAGCATTGTGGAACAGATGTCACCTAGCCTGGTGGAACAGATGTCACCTAGCCTGGTGGAACAGATGTCACCCAGCCTGGTGGGACAGATGTCACATAGCCTGGTGGAACAGATGTCACCTAGCCTGGTGGAACAGATGTCACCTAGCCTGGTGGAACAGATGTCACCTAGCCTGGTGGAACAGATGTCACCTAGTCTGGTGGGACAGATGTCACCTAGCCTGGTGGAACAGATAGCCTGGTGGGACAGATGTCACCTAGCCTGGTGGAACAGATAGCCTGGTGGAACAGATGTCACCTAGCCTGGTGGAACAGATGTCACCTAGCCTGGTGGGACAGATGTCACCTAGCCTGGTGGGACAGATAGCCTGGTGGAACAGATGTCACCCGGCCTGGTGGGACAGATGTCACCTAGCCTGGTGGAACAGATGTCACCTAGCCTGGTGGAACAGATGTCACCTAGCCTGGTGGAACAGATGTCACCTAGCCTGGTGGAACAGATGTCACCTAGCCTGGTGGAACAGATGTCACCTAGTCTGGTGGGACAGATGTCACCTAGCCTGGTGGAACAGATAGCCTGGTGGGACAGATGTCACCTAGCCTGGTGGAACAGATAGCCTGGTGGAACAGATGTCACCTAGCCTGGTGGAACAGATGTCACCTAGCCTGGTGGGACAGATGTCACCTAGCCTGGTGGGACAGATAGCCTGGTGGGACAGATATTCTGGTGGAACAGATGTCACCTAGCCTGGTGGAACAGATGTCACCTAGCCTGGTGGAACAGATGTCACCTAGTCTGGTGGGACAGATGTCACCTAGCCTGGTGGAACAGATAGCCTGGTGGGACAGATGTCACCTAGCCTGGTGGAACAGATATCCTGGTGGAACAGATGTCACCTAGCCTGGTGGAACAGATGTCACCTAGCCTGGTGGGACAGATGTCACCTAGCCTGGTGGGACAGATAGCCTGGTGGGACAGATATTCTGGTGGAACAGATGTCACCCGGCCTGGTGGGACAGATGTCACCTAGCCTGGTGGAACAGATAGCCTGGTGGAACAGATGTCACCTAGCCTGGTGGAACAGATGTCACCTATCCTGGTGGAACAGATAGCCTGGTGGGACAGATGTCACCTAGCCTGGTGGAACAGATGTCACCTAGCCTGGTGGAACAGATGTCACCTAGCCTGGTGGGACAGATGTCACTTAGCCTGGTGGGACAGATAGCCTGGTGGAACAGATGTCACCTAGCCTGGTGGAACAGATGTCACCTAGCCTGGTGGAACAGATGTCACCTAGCCTGGTGGAACAGATAGCCTGGTGGAACAGATAGCCTGGTGGGACAGATGTCACCTAGCCTGGTGGAACAGATGTCACCTAGCCTGGTGGGACAGATAGCCTGGTGGGACAGATATTCTGGTGGAACAGATGTCACCCGGCCTGGTGGGACAGATGTCACCTAGCATGGTGGGACAGATAGCCTGGTGGGACAGATATTCTGGTGGAACAGATGTCACCCGGCCTGGTGGGACAGATGTCACCTAGCATGGTGGGACAGATAGCCTGGTGGGACAGATATTCTGGTGGAACAGATGTCACCTAGCCTGGTGGAACAGATGTCACCTAGCCTGGTGGAACAGATGTCACCTAGCCTGGTGGAACAGATGTCACCTAGCCTGGTGGAACAGATGTCACCTAGCCTGGTGGGACAGATGTCACCCAGCCTGGTGGAACAGATGTCACCTAGCCTGGTGGAACAGATGTCACCTAGCCTGGTGGAACAGATGTCACCTAGCCTGGTGGAACAGATGTCACCTAGCCTGGTGGAACAGATGTCACCTAGCCTGGTGGGACAGATAGCCTGTTGGAACAGATGTCACCTAGTCTGGTGGGACAGATGTCACCTAGCCTGGTGGAACAGATGTCACCTAGCCTGGTGGAACAGATGTCACTTAGCCTGGTGGGACAGATAGCCTGGTGGAACAGATAGCATTGTGGAACAGATGTCACCTAGCCTGGTGGAACAGATGTCACCTAGCCTGGTGGAACAGATGTCACCCGGCCTGGTGGGACAGATGTCACCTAGCATGGTGGGACAGATAGCCTGGTGGGACAGATATTCTGGTGGAACAGATGTCACCTAGCCTGGTGGAACAGATGTCACCAAGCCTGGTGGAACAGATGTCACCTAGCCTGGTGGAACAGATGTCACCTAGCCTGGTGGGACAGATGTCACCTAGCCTGGTGGGACAGATGTCACCCAGCCTGGTGGGACAGATGTCACCCAGCCTGGTGGAACAGATGTCACCTAGCCTGGTGGAACAGATGTCACCTAGCCTGGTGGAACAGATGTCACCTAGCCTGGTGGAACAGATGTCACCGAGCCTGGTGGGACAGATAGCCTGGTGGAACAGATGTCACCTAGTCTGGTGGGACAGATGTCACCTAGCCTGGTGGAACAGATGTCACCTAGCCTGGTGGAACAGATGTCACTTAGCCTGGTGGGACAGAGAGCCTGGTGGAACAGATAGCATTGTGGAACAGATGTCACCTAGCCTGGTGGAACAGATGTCACCTAGCCTGGTGGAACAGATGTCACCCAGCCTGGTGGGACAGATGTCACATAGCCTGGTGGAACAGATGTCACCTAGCCTGGTGGAACAGATGTCACCTAGCCTGGTGGAACAGATGTCACCTAGCCTGGTGGAACAGATGTCACCTAGTCTGGTGGGACAGATGTCACCTAGCCTGGTGGAACAGATAGCCTGGTGGGACAGATGTCACCTAGCCTGGTGGAACAGATAGCCTGGTGGAACAGATGTCACCTAGCCTGGTGGAACAGATGTCACCTAGCCTGGTGGGACAGATGTCACCTAGCCTGGTGGGACAGATAGCCTGGTGGAACAGATGTCACCCGGCCTGGTGGGACAGATGTCACCTAGCCTGGTGGAACAGATGTCACCTAGCCTGGTGGAACAGATGTCACCTAGCCTGGTGGAACAGATGTCACCTAGCCTGGTGGAACAGATGTCACCTAGCCTGGTGGAACAGATGTCACCTAGTCTGGTGGGACAGATGTCACCTAGCCTGGTGGAACAGATAGCCTGGTGGGACAGATGTCACCTAGCCTGGTGGAACAGATAGCCTGGTGGAACAGATGTCACCTAGCCTGGTGGAACAGATGTCACCTAGCCTGGTGGGACAGATGTCACCTAGCCTGGTGGGACAGATAGCCTGGTGGGACAGATATTCTGGTGGAACAGATGTCACCTAGCCTGGTGGAACAGATGTCACCTAGCCTGGTGGAACAGATGTCACCTAGTCTGGTGGGACAGATGTCACCTAGCCTGGTGGAACAGATAGCCTGGTGGGACAGATGTCACCTAGCCTGGTGGAACAGATATCCTGGTGGAACAGATGTCACCTAGCCTGGTGGAACAGATGTCACCTAGCCTGGTGGGACAGATGTCACCTAGCCTGGTGGGACAGATAGCCTGGTGGGACAGATATTCTGGTGGAACAGATGTCACCCGGCCTGGTGGGACAGATGTCACCTAGCCTGGTGGAACAGATAGCCTGGTGGAACAGATGTCACCTAGCCTGGTGGAACAGATGTCACCTAGCCTGGTGGAACAGATAGCCTGGTGGGACAGATGTCACCTAGCCTGGTGGAACAGATGTCACCTAGCCTGGTGGAACAGATGTCACCTAGCCTGGTGGGACAGATGTCACTTAGCCTGGTGGGACAGATAGCCTGGTGGAACAGATGTCACCTAGCCTGGTGGAACAGATGTCACCTAGCCTGGTGGAACAGATGTCACCTAGCCTGGTGGAACAGATAGCCTGGTGGAACAGATAGCCTGGTGGGACAGATGTCACCTAGCCTGGTGGAACAGATGTCACCTAGCCTGGTGGGACAGATAGCCTGGTGGGACAGATATTCTGGTGGAACAGATGTCACCCGGCCTGGTGGGACAGATGTCACCTAGCATGGTGGGACAGATAGCCTGGTGGGACAGATATTCTGGTGGAACAGATGTCACCCGGCCTGGTGGGACAGATGTCACCTAGCATGGTGGGACAGATAGCCTGGTGGGACAGATATTCTGGTGGAACAGATGTCACCTAGCCTGGTGGAACAGATGTCACCTAGCCTGGTGGAACAGATGTCACCTAGCCTGGTGGAACAGATGTCACCTAGCCTGGTGGGACAGATGTCACCCAGCCTGGTGGAACAGATGTCACCTAGCCTGGTGGAACAGATGTCACCTAGCCTGGTGGAACAGATGTCACCTAGCCTGGTGGAACAGATGTCACCTAGCCTGGTGGACCAGATGTCACCTAGCCTGGTGGGACAGATAGCCTGGTGGAACAGATGTCACCTAGTCTGGTGGGACAGATGTCACCTAGCCTGGTGGAACAGATGTCACCTATCCTGGTGGAACAGATGTCACTTAGCCTGGTGGGACAGATAGCCTGGTGGAACAGATAGCATTGTGGAACAGATGTCACCTAGCCTGGTGGAACAGATGTCACCTAGCCTGGTGGAACAGATGTCACCCGGCCTGGTGGGACAGATGTCACATAGCCTGGTGGAACAGATGTCACCTAGCCTGGTGGAACAGATGTCACCTAGCCTGGTGGAACAGATGTCACCTAGCCTGGTGGAACAGATGTCACCTAGTCTGGTGGGACAGATGTCACCTAGCCTGGTGGAACAGATAGCCTGGTGGGACAGATGTCACCTAGCCTGGTGGAACAGATAGCCTGGTGGAACAGATGTCACCTAGCCTGGTGGAACAGATGTCACCTAGCCTGGTGGGACAGATGTCACCTAGCCTGGTGGGACAGATAGCCTGGTGGGACAGATATTCTGGTGGAACAGATGTCACCTAGCCTGGTGGAACAGATGTCACCTAGTCTGGTGGGACAGATGTCACCTAGCCTGGTGGAACAGATAGCCTGGTGGGACAGATGTCACCTAGCCTGGTGGAACAGATATCCTGGTGGAACAGATGTCACCTAGCCTGGTGGAACAGATGTCACCTAGCCTGGTGGGACAGATGTCACCTAGCCTGGTGGGACAGATAGCCTGGTGGGACAGATATTCTGGTGGAACAGATGTCACCCGGCCTGGTGGGACAGATAGCCTGGTGGAACAGATGTCACCTAGCCTGGTGGAACAGATGTCACCTAGCCTGGTGGAACAGATGTCACCTAGCCTGGTGGAACAGATGTCACCTAGCCTGGTGGAACAGATGTCACCTAGCCTGGTGGAACAGATAGCCTGGTGGAACAGATAGCCTGGTGGGACAGATGTCACCTAGCCTGGTGGAACAGATGTCACCTAGCCTGGTGGGACAGATAGCCTGGTGGGACAGATATTCTGGTGGAACAGATGTCACCCGGCCTGGTGGGACAGATGTCACCTAGCATGGTGGGACAGATAGCCTGGTGGGACAGATATTCTGGTGGAACAGATGTCACCCGGCCTGGTGGGACAGATGTCACCTAGCATGGTGGGACAGATAGCCTGGTGGGACAGATATTCTGGTGGAACAGATGTCACCTAGCCTGGTGGAACAGATGTCACCTAGCCTGGTGGAACAGATGTCACCTAGCCTGGTGGAACAGATGTCACCTAGCCTGGTGGAACAGATGTCACCTAGCCTGGTGGGACAGATGTCACCTAGCCTGGTGGGACAGATGTCACCCAGCCTGGTGGGACAGATGTCACCCAGCCTGGTGGAACAGATGTCACCTAGCCTGGTGGAACAGACGTCACCTAGCCTGGTGGAACAGATGTCACCTAGCCTGGTGGAACAGATGTCACCTAGCCTGGTGGAACAGATGTCACCTAGCCTGGTGGAACAGATGTCACCTAGCCTGGTGGGACAGATGTCACTTAGCCTGGTGGGACAGATAGCCTGGTGGAACAGATGTCACCTAGCCTGGTGGAACAGATGTCACCTAGCCTGGTGGAACAGATGTCACCTAGCCTGGTGGAACAGATGTCACCTAGCCTGGTGGAATACAGATAGCCTGGTGGAACAGATGTCCCCTAGCCTGGTGACAGACTCAATCTAATGCTCTTCAAAACAAACAACAGTTGCTATGGAGACAGGGGGATACTTGAAGAATCCATAATTGGGACAAGAAAGGAGCCAGAAGCAAATCTATCTCCTGGCCAAGGTACTCTAGTCTCCTGGCCAAGGTACTCTAGTCTCCTGGACAAGGTACTCTAGTCTCCTGGCCAAGGTACTCTAGTCTCCTTGCCAAGGTATTCTAGTCTCCTGGACAAGGTACTCTAGTCTCCTGGCCAAGGTACTCTAGTCTCCTGGCCAAGGTACTCTAGTCTCCTGGCCAAGGTACTCTAGTCTCCTGGCCAAGGTACTCTAGTCTCCTGGCCAAGGTACTCTAGTCTCCTGCCAGGTGGTGGTTGTGTCCCAAATGGTACCCTAATAGTTATGGGCCCTATTCAAACGTTGTCAGTGCCAGGCTTTCTTCTCTGTGTGTGTTTGTGTGTGTGTGTGTGTGTGTGTGTCTCCATTTCTTCTTTCTCTTATGGATGAGACTTCATTCATATCATATCAAGAAAGGAGGAATGGATTATAGCCTATCCCTGTCTCAAGGTTGCATATGACTCTATATAACAGGTTGATCATGATGCCACAGAACAGCAATATATTCATATTGTCCAACAGTTGAATGTTTGGTAACATTGTAAAATAACCAAATTATTGTCTTGTTTTATGTATCATGATGTGATGTTTCATCCTTCCAGTTTATTCAGAGGAATAACAACATGGCAGTGCACACGGACACACACACACAAAACCTTAGCCATAAAGGGGAGACTCCTCCCGCAACCCCCACCAACACAGACACTGCTGTCCTGGGAAAACCTTAGCCATGAAGGGGAGACTGCTCCCTGTACAACAACATCACCCCTCCCTCCCTTTTTGTTCTGACGTCATCCTGTGGTCACTTCTGGAGCACAAGACCAAGAGGCACAAGACCCCCACCACCCCGGGGAGCCCCGACAGCATCGCCCCTGGGCATAAACACAACACATGAAGGATGGAGGATGTGTGTGTGTGTGTGGCGTGCGTTTGTGGCGTGCGTGTGTGTGCGTGTGCGTTTGTGGCGTGCGTGTGTGTGCGTGCTCTGAGAGCCAGCTTTGAACTTCACCAGCCTGGAATGGGACAGTGAACTGTGGGGTGGGACAGTGAACTGTGGGGTTGGACAGTGAACTGTGGGGTGGGACAGTGAACTGTGGGGTGGGACAGTGAACTGTGGGGTGGGACAGTGAACTGTGGAGTGGGACAGTGAACTGTGGAGTGGGACAGTGAACTGTGGAGTGGGACAGTGAACTGTGGGGTTGGACAGTGAACTGTGGAGTGGGACAGTGAACTGTGGAGTGGGACAGTGAACTGTGGAGTGGGACAGTGAACTGTGGAGTGGGACAGTGAACTGTGGAGTGGGACAGTGAACTGTGGAGTGGGACAGTGAACTGTGGAGTGGGACAGTGAACTGTGGGGTGGGACAGTGAACTGTGGGGTGGGACAGTGAACTGTGGGTCTGTGTAAAAGAGGTCCTATCTAGACAACTCAGACATCTTTTGATTCATTGAACATCCTTTTCTAAATGAGTTTAAACACCGTTTCTGTCATCAACCAAGACCTCTTTATTTTTCTTCAAGGAGAATGATGATTGGTGGGTTGGATAGTCTTTGTCTCCCTCTGTTGTCCAAATGTGTTATAACAGAAAGAACAGAATTGTAAAGGACTAAGGGTTAGGGTTAAGGTTAGCACCACCAGGTAGCAGTAGGGTTAGGGTCAATGTTAGGGTTAAGGTTGGCACCACCATGCAGTAGGGTTAGGGTCAATGTTAGGGTTAAGGTTGGCACCACCATGCAGTAGGGTTATGGTCAGAGTTAAGGTTAGCACCACCAGGCAACAGTAGAGTTAGGGTCAGGGTTAAGGTTAGCACCACCAGGTAGCAGTAGGGTCAGGGCTAGGGTTAAGGTTAGCACCACCAGGTAGCAGTAGGGTTAGGGTTAAGGTTAGCGCCACCAGGTAGTAGTAGGGTTATGGTCAGGGTTAAGTTTAAGGTTAAGGGTTAGGGTAGAGCCAGTGTGTAGACATGAAGCTAGGGTTAGCGACAGGGTTAGGGTAGAGCCGGTGTGTGGACATGAAGCTAGGGTTAGGGACAGGATTAGGGTAGAGCCGGTGTGTAGACATGAAGCTAGGGTTAGGGACAGGGTTAGGGTTAGGGTAGAGCCAGTGTGTAGACATGAAGCTAGGGTTAGCGACAGGGTTAGGGTAGAGCCGGTGTGTGGACATGAAGCTAGGGTTAGGGACAGGATTAGGGTAGAGCCGGTGTGTAGACATGAAGCTAGGGTTAGGGACAGGGTTAGGGTTAAGGGTTAGGGTAGAGCCGGTGTGTAGACATGAAGCTAGGTTTAGGGACAGGGTTAGGGACAGGGTTAGGGGAGAGCCGGTGTGTAGACGTGAGGCTAGGTTTAGGGACAGGGTTAGGGTTAAGGGTTAGGGTTAGGGTTAAGGGTTAGGGTAGAGCCGGTGTGTAGACATGAAGCTAGGGTTAGGGACAGGATTAGGGACAGGGTTATAGGGTTAAGGGTTAGGGTTAGGGTTAAGGGTTAGGGTAGAGCCGGTGTGTAGACATGAAGCTAGGGTTAGGGACAGGGTTAGGGTTAAGGGTTAGGGTAGAGCCAGTGTGTGGACATGAAGCTAGGGTTAGGGACAGGATTAGGGACAGGGTTAGGGTTAAGGGTTAGGGTTAGGGTTAAGGGTTAGGGTAGAGCCAGTGTGTGGACATGAAGCTAGGGTTAGGGACAGGGTTAGGGTTAAGGGTTAGGGACAGGGTTAGGGTAGAGCCGGTGTGTAGACATGAAGCTAGGGTTAGGGACAGGGTTGAGACAACAAACGCACTGAAAAACAACATGGTGGATAATTAAGCTGTTTACAATTGACAAACATGTCCAAGGTTCCTGTCTGTGTAAGTGGGCGTTCCCGCTCACGCCTATGAGATGTCTCGCTTTCTCTACCATCTCTGCTGTTACCACGGGACCGGTCCGTCAACATATTTCCTCTCTCCTGGATCACAAGCCCTATGGGTGGAAGGCCTACAGATTCATTAGATAGTCATCAAACACATGTCCATTTGAGACAGAAATACCATTGACACGACATTACATTGGAACCACGGTCTTCCATTCGCCACATGACTGCGTTAGCCTGCTGAGCTTAAAGATTAAATCCGCATTAGGGGAAAGAGAGTCACTGTTCGCCCTCCCGTTGTTATCGTTTTGGTTGATGAAATGGAGGAGAGGAGCGTCCAGCAGCGTAGTCAAAATACATGTATTTTATTTGTACCTTTATTTAACCAGGCAAGTCAGTTAAGAACTAATTCTTATTTTCAATGACGGCCTAGGAACAGTGGGTTAACTGGTCTAGGAACAGTGGGTTAACTGCCTGTTCAGGGGCAGAGCGACAGATTTGTACCTTGTCAGCTCGGGGGTTTGAACTTGCAACCTTCCGGTTACTAGTCCAACGCTCTAACCACTAGGCTACCCTGCCGCCCCTACACTCTAACCACTAGGCTACCTGCCGTCCCTACACTCTAACCACTAGGCTACCTGCCGTCCCTACGCTCTAACCACTAGGCCACCCTGCCGTCCCTACGCTCTAACCACTAGGCTACCTGCCGCCCCTACACTCTAACCACTAGGCTACCTGCCGCCCCTACACTCTAACCACTAGGCTACCTGCCGTCCCTCCACTCTAACCAATAGGCTACCTGCCGTCCCTCCACTCTAACCACTAGGCTACCCTGCCGTCCCTACACTCTAACCACTAGGCTACCTGCCGTCCCTACACTCTAACCACTAGGCTACCTGCCGCCCCTACACTCTAACCACTAGGCTACCTGCCGCCCCTACACTCTAACCACTAGGCTACCCTGCCGTCCCTACACTCTAACCACTAGGCTACCCTGCCGTCCCTACACTCTAACCACTAGGCTACCTGCCGTCCCTCCACTCTAACCACTAGGCTACCTGCCGTCCCTACACTCTAACCACTAGGCTACCCTGCCGTCCCTACACTCAAATCAAATCAAATTTATTTATATAGCCCTTCGTACATCAGCTGATATCTCAAAGTGCTGTACAGAAACCCAGCCTAAAACCCCAAACAGCAAGCAATGCAGGTGTAGAAGCACGGTGGCTAGGAAAAACTCCCTAGAAAGGCCAATACCTAGGAAGAAACCTAGAGAGGAACCAGGCTATGTGGGGTGGCCAGTCCTCTTCTGGCTGTGCCGGGTGGAGATTATAACAGAACATGGCCAAGATGTTCAAATGTTCATAAATGACCAGCATGGTCAAATAATAATAAGGCAGAACAGTTGAAACTAGAGCAGCAGCACAGTCAGGTGGAAGTTGAAACTGGAGCAGCAGCATGGCCAGGTACACTCTAACCACTAGGCTACCCTGCCGTCCCTACACTCTAACCACTAGGCTACCTGCCGTCCCTACACTCTAACCACTAGGACACCCTGCCGTCCCTACACTCTAACCACTAGGCTACCTGCCGTCCCTACACTCTAACCACTAGGCTACCTGCCGTCCCTACACTCTAACCACTAGGCTACCTGCCGTCCCTACACTCTAACCACTAGGCTACCTGCCGCCCCTATATTCTGCTGTTCTATTGCAGGTGTGATGATGTCAGAGGACGCTGTGTTGGATGTTTACAGTATCTTCTTTGTCATTGTAGTATCCCAAAACGGACGGGGCAGTTTCACCATGAAGAATTGCAGCTTTAAACCTGACAACAGCTACTGAGCCTAAACTAATAACAGCTTTGGATGATATCGTGTGACGGTCTGAGGTTGGAGCCCGGGTCTCCTGCTTACCATGAGACTGTGTTAGCCCTCTGAGCTTAAACCTAGCCATTATCTTGGGCAGCCAACACAAGTCTTCAGGTCTCAGGTAAAGGTGTCTCATCACAGAAGCGTGATACGTCCAAACCACCTTCTGTTATACTTCACTTTCTAATGAAATCAACACAGCCGGTTAGAGAGGTGATGACCTGACGACCTTGTCTTACCTCTGCCCTGAATTATCCTACGGGAGTCCTGGAATTACCAGGAATAACATGGACCAATTCTAGACTGTTGTGGGAGTTGATTTGATGAAGAAAATCCTTTGCTGTGCAAGGATTGTGATTTGGCCAGCAGAGGAAGCTGTAATGCCATATTTTAGCTGTAGTTCAGTGAGAAAATGACCAGATTCAGTTGTGGGTGACATACTTGATATATACATTTCTGATGTCGGGTGAATTCAAAAACTCAAGTATGCCTTGAAACTAAATGTTTGTAACATGTATTGATATATTCCAAACAATGTCTAAAACTACATACTTCACCTTTGACCCCCATCAGGGCCTGTATTCACAATACGTCTCAGAGTACGGCTCACGAGTGACGCAGTGGTCCAAGGCACTGTATCTCGGTGCTAGAGGTGTCACTACAGGCCCTGGTTCGATTCCAGACTGTATCACAACAGGCCACGATTGGGAATTCCGTTAGGGAGGCACACAATTGGCCCAGCGCTGTCCGGGTTAGGGTTTAGCTGGTGTAGGCCGTCATTGTAAATAATAATTTGTTCATATCTGGGATGCCTAGTTAAATAAAGGGTCAATTTTTTTTAAATCAGTAGCCTACTGATCTTGGATTTGTATTCCTTTTTTGATCATAATGAATAAGATTACATGAACAGATCCTAGATCAGCACTCCTGCTCAGATGCTTTGTGAATATGGTCCCTGAGGGATCATTGGGTGCTCAGAGGCTTTCTCCAGACATGGACAGATCCTAGATCACTACTCCTGCTCAGAGGCTTTCTCCAGACATGGACAGATCCTAGATCAGCACTCCTGCTCAGAGGATTTCTCCATCGACTCAAGCTGTAGTTCCACAGTGGCAGGAACTGGACAGCACCCCCTGCTGGAGCTAAAGTAAAGGCTTTTTCCAAGGGGATTAACTGGTTTAGATCTGAATATGATTCAACGCCTGTAGTTTGTGTTCTGTATTCTAGTTTCATTGGGCTGAAATTCTGATTCAAACAATTTTTTTCTTTGGGTTTCTCTTTTTTTTTGTAAAAAATAAGGGATGCAGGTAGATGTAGTCATGATTACATCTATGATATCTGGGCTGCTTTCCCTCATTACCCTGGTTCTGTTGTTTCAGAACAACAGAATATTCAAACATAACTAATATAGGCCCATAACTAATATAGGCCCAAATAGCCGGACTTCCTGACCTATACAGCTAGCTAACAGCAGTCCTGACATTCTCAAACACAAACATTTATTTCACTTCAGACAGAAAAAGGGAAATTGACATTGACCAAAGTCTAAAAATAGGCCTAGACTACCGTAGGGTGAAGAACTAGGCCTAGACTACCGTAGGGTGAAGAACTAGGCCTAGACTACCGTAGGGTGAAGAACTAGGCCTAGACTACCGTAGGGTGAAGAACTAGGCCTAGACTACCGTAGGGTGAAGAACTAGGCCTAGACTACCGTAGGGTGAAGAACTAGGCCTGGACTACCGTAGGGTGAAGAACTAGGCCTAGACTACCGTAGGGTGAAGAACTAGGCCTAGACTACCGTAGGGTGAAGAACTAGGCCTGGACTACTGTAGGGTGAAGAACTAGGCCTAGACTATCCTAGGGTGAAGAACTAGGCCTAGACTATCCTAGGGTGAAGAACTAGGCCTAGACTATCCTAGGGGTCTACCAGCATGGGGGAAGGGGGGGGGGAATTTGAGCAACGACAGTCTCACAAACAAGTCCCTTTTAAGTCCACCCCCTGATTAATGATTGATGGGTTTCCTTTTAAACACACACTAGAGAAATCAATAGGTCGAGAGAAAAGTCATTTTAATCAGTTGAACGGATGTAATCAATTGAGGACTGACAGTAAAAGGGGACAGAATGTCCGGACATGGACTGATACTTGGAAACCGGCCGGCAGGGCCCCTTTTGTAGCTTAGTCTCTGTTAAGTTTGTGAACCTTTCGGGAAGGGGGAGGCTCTTTTGAGTGGTCTAAGTTCGATTGGAGCGTTCATTGCACAGAAATGTAAGAAAAACCTCTCTGAGTTGGTCAAAATGAGCTGAAAGGGATCGAGTAGCTAGGCTACTGTCCACAAGGACCAAACATTTGGGCCAACATAAACCTCTCTGAGTTGGTCAAAATGAGCTGAAAGGGATCGAGTAGCTAGGCTACTGTCCACAAGGACCAAACATTTGGGCCAACATAAACCTCTCTGAGTTGGTCAAAATGAGCTGAAAGGGATCGAGTAGCTAGGCTACTGTCCACAAGGACCAAACATTTGGGCCAACATAAACCTCTCTGAGTTGGTCAAAATGAGCTGAAAGGGATCGAGTAGCTAGGCTACTGTCCACAAGGACCAAACATTTGGGCCAACATAAACCTCTCTGAGTTGGTCAAAATGAGCTGAAAGGGATCGAGTAGCTAGGCTACTGTCCACAAGGACCAAACATTTGGGCCAACATAAACCTCTCTGAGTTGGTCAAAATGAGCTGAAAGGGATCGAGTAGCTAGGCTACTGTCCACAAGGACCAAACATTTGGGCCAACATAAACCTCTCTGAGTTGGTCAAAATGAGCTGAAAGGGATCGAGTAGCTAGGCTACTGTCCACAAGGACCAAACATTTGGGCCAACATAAACCTCTCTGAGTTGGTCAAAATGAGCTGAAAGGGATCGAGTAGCTAGGCTACTGTCCACAAGGACCAAACATTTGGGCCAACATAAACCTCTCTGAGTTGGTCAAAATGAGCTGAAAGGGATCGAGGAGCTAGGCTACTGTCCACAAGGACCAAACATTTGGGCCAACATAAACCTCTCTGAGTTGGTCAAAATGAGCTGAAAGGGATCGAGTAGCTAGGCTACTGTCCACAAGGACCAAACATTTGGGCCAACATAAACCTCTCTGAGTTGGTCAAAATGAGCTGAAAGGGATCGAGTAGCTAGGCTACTGTCCACAAGGACCAAACATTTGGGCCAACATAAACCTCTCTGAGTTGGTCAAAATGAGCTGAAAGGGATCGAGTAGCTAGGCTACTGTCCACAAGGACCAAACATTTGGGCCAACATAAACCTCTCTGAGTTGGTCAAAATGAGCTGAAAGGGATCGAGTAGCTAGGCTACTGTCCACAAGGACCAAACATTTGGGCCAACATAAACCTCTCTGAGTTGGTCAAAATGAGCTGAAAGGGATCGAGTAGCTAGGCTACTGTCCACAAGGACCAAACATTTGGGCCAACATAAACCTCTCTGAGTTGGTCAAAATGAGCTGAAAGGGATCGAGTAGCTAGGCTACTGTCCACAAGGACCAAACATTTGGGCCAACATAAACCTCTCTGAGTTGGTCAAAATGAGCTGAAAGGGATCGAGTAGCTAGGCTACTGTCCACAAGGACCAAACATTTGGGCCAACATAAACCTCTCTGAGTTGGTCAAAATGAGCTGAAAGGGATCGAGTAGCTAGGCTACTGTCCACAAGGACCAAACATTTGGGCCAACATAAACCTCTCTGAGTTGGTCAAAATGAGCTGAAAGGGATCGAGTAGCTAGGCTACTGTCCACAAGGACCAAACATTTGGCCTGTAGTGGTAATAGTTAGAAGGATTTTGTCAAATTAATATCAAATGTTTTTTTTGTTTTTGTTTGAGATAACCCCCACCCTAACTAACCATTTTCCTAACCTTAATTTAATTATTCTAACCTGTTATGTTAATCCTCCTAATCTGCTATGAAAAGTCAAATCTGATAAAAGCTGTTGGTGCTTTTAAGACAACTGGGAACTTGGAAAAATACGAGCTTGACTTCTGTGATCTTCGGGTCGGAATGTTGGCGCTCTAGAAAGAGCTGGATGACCGTTCAAAGACGATTGTTTCCAGTTGGAGATTTTTTTTTTTTTGAGTTCCCAGTTGTCTTGAACGCACTGAAGTCGGAAAGTCGGAGATTTATTAGTTCCCAGATGTTTTGAACACGGCATTGTACCCCATCTAGTCAAAACCGCCTGTAGCCCATTCAAACCAAATGTGTAGCATACGAGGATAACGTCGTCGATTCCCCCCCCAGCTCTGTTGTTGCTTTCAAGACACCTGGGAAATCAGATCAAAACACAATCAAATCATGATCTTCAGGTCGGAAAGTCAGAGCTCTATAAAAATGCCATCATCTTCTTTGGTGTCATGGCATCCTCACACTTAGTTTGTGTATGCCAACACCTACTGTGCGGTTGTTTATGGTCAATCATTACATTTTGACCATCATTACATTTTGTGACAT
This sequence comes from Oncorhynchus kisutch, assembly GCF_002021735.2. Classification (NCBI taxonomy): domain Eukaryota; kingdom Metazoa; phylum Chordata; class Actinopteri; order Salmoniformes; family Salmonidae; genus Oncorhynchus; species Oncorhynchus kisutch. Next base: position 4,016,227 of record NW_022261981.1, on the reverse strand, counting down.
ACCACCAACTAACTATGGTATCTATATACCACTATTACATACCACCATCTATATACCACTATTACATACCACCATCTATATACCACTATTACATACCACCATCTATATACCACTATTACATACCACCATCTATATACCACTATTACATACCACCATCTATATACCACTATTACATACCACCATCTATATACCACTATTACATACCACCATCTATATACCACTATTACACACCACCATCTATATACCACTATTACACACCACCATATATATACCACTATTACATACCACCATCTATATACCACTATTACATACCACCATCTATATACCACTATTACACACCACCAATTAACATCTATATACCACCATCTATATACCACTATTACACACCACCATCTATATACCACTATTACACACCACCATCTATATACCACTATTACATACCACCATCTATATACCACTATTACATACCACCATCTATATACCACTATTACACACCACCATCTATATACCACCATCTATATACCACCAACTATATACCACTATTACATACCACCATCTATATACCACTATTACACACCACCATCTATATACCACTATTACATACCACCATCTATATACCACTATTACATACTACCATCTATATACCACTATTACATACTACCATCTATATACCACTATTACATACCACTATTACATACCACCAACTAACATCTATATACCACTATTACACACCACCATCTATATACCACTATTACATACCACCATCTATATACCACTATTACATACTACCATCTATATACCACCATCTATATACCACTATTACATACCACTATTACATACCACCATCTATATACCACTATTACACACCACCATCTATATACCACTATTACATACCACCATCTATATACCACCATCTATATACCACTATTACACACCACCATCTATATACCACTATTACATACCACCATCTATATACCACCATCTATATACCACTATTACACACCACCATCTATATACCACTATTACACACCACCATCTATATACAACTATTACACACCACCATCTATATACCACTATTACATACCACCATCTATATACCACTATTACATACCACCATCTATATACCACCATCTATATACCACTATTACATACCACAATCTATATACCACTATTACACACCACCATCTATATACCACTATTACATACCACTATTACATACCACCATCTATATACCACTATTACACACCACCATCTATATACCACTATTACATACCACCATCTATATACCACCATCTATATACCACTATTACACACCACCATCTATATACCACTATTACACACCACCATCTATATACCACTATTACACACCACCATCTATATACCACTATTACACACCACCATATATATACCACCATCTATATACCACTATTATATACCACCATCTATATTCCACTATTACACACCACCATCTATATACCACTATTACATACTACCATCTATATACCACCATCTATATACCACTATTACATACCACCATCTATATACCACTATTACATACTACCATCTATATACCACTATTACATACCACCATCTATATACCACTATTACACACCACCATCTATATACCACTATTACACACCACCATCTATATACCACTATTACACACCACCATCTATATACCACTATTACACACCACCATCTATATACCACTATTACACCCCACCATCTATATACCACTATTACATACCACCATCTATATACCACTATTACACACCACCATCTATATACCACTATTACATACCACTATTACATACCACCATCTATATACCACTATTACACACCACCATCTATATACCACTATTACACACCACCATCTATATACCACTATTACACACCACCATCTATATACCACTATTACACACCACCATCTATATACCACTATTACACACCACCATCTATATACCACTATTACATACAACCATCTATACAACACTATTAAATACCACCATCTATATACCACTATTACACACCACCATCTATATACCACTATTACACACCACCATCTATATACCACTATTACACACCACCATCTATATACCACTATTACACACCACCATCTATATACCACTATTACACACCACCATCTATATACCACTATTACATACAACCATCTATACAACACTATTAAATACCACCATCTATATACCACTATTACACACCACCATCTATATACCACTATTACACACCACCATCTATATACCACTATTACACACCACCATCTATATACCACTATTACACACCACCATCTATATACCACTATTACACACCACCATCTATATACCACTATTACACACCACCATCTATATACCACTATTACACACCACCATCTATATACCACTATTACATACCACCATCTATATACCACTATTACACACCACCATCTATATACCACTATTACATACCACTATTACATACCACCATCTATATACCACTATTACACACCACCATCTATATACCACTATTACATACCACTATTACATACCACCATCTATATACCACTATTACACACCCACCACACCATCTATATACCACTATTACACACCACCATCTATATACCACTATTACACACCACCATCTTTATACCACTATTACACACCACCATCTATATACCACTATTACATACACCATCTATACAACACTATTAAATACCACCATCTATATACCACTATTACACACCACCATCTATATACCACTATTACACACCACCATCTATATACCACTATTACACACCACCATCTATATACCACTATTACACACCACCATCTATATACCACTATTACACACCACCATCTATATACCACTATTACACACCACCATCTATATACCACTATTACATACAACCATCTATACAACACTATTAAATACCACCATCTATATACCACTATTACACACCACCATCTATATACCACTATTACACACCACCATCTATATACCACTATTACACACCACCATCTATATACCACCATCTATATATCACTATTACATACCACTATTATATACCACCATCTATATACCACTATTACACACCACCATCTATATACCACTATTACACACCACCATCTATATACCACTATTACACACCACCATCTATATACCACTATTACACACCACCATCTATATACCACCATCTATATATCACTATTACATACCACTATTACATACCACCAACTATATACCACTATTACATACCACCAACTAACATCTATATACCACTATTACATACCACCATCTATATACCACTATTACATACAACCATCTATATACCACTATTACACACCACCATCTATATACCACTATTAAATACCACCATCTATCTACCACTATTACATACCACCAACTATATACCACTATTACATACCACCAACTAACATCTATATACCGCTATTACATACCACCATCTATATACCACTATTACATACAACCATCTATATACCACTATTACACACCACCATCTATATACCACTATTACACACCACCATCTATATACCACTATTACACACCACCATCTATATACCACTATTACACACCACCATCTATATACCACTATTACATACCACCATCTATATACCACTATTACATACCACCATCTATATACCACTATTACATACAACCATTTATATACCACTATTACATACCACCATCTATATACCACTATTACACACCACCATCTATATACCACTATTACATACCACCATCTATATACCACTATTACATACCACCATCTATATACCACCATCTATATACCACTATTACACACCACCATCTATATACCACTATTATATACCACCATCTATATTCCACTATTACACACCACCATCTATATACCACTATTACATACCACAATCTATATACCACTATTACACACCACCATCTATATACCACTATTACATACCACTATTACATACCACCATCTATATACCACTATTACACACCACCATCTATATACCACTATTACATACCACCATCTATATACCACCATCTATATACACTATTACACACCACCATCTATATACCACTATTACACACCACCATCTATATACCACTATTACACACTACCATCTATATACCACTATTACACACCACCATATATATACCACCATCTATATACCACTATTATATACCACCATCTATATTCCACTATTACACACCACCATCTATATACCACTAGTACATACTACCATCTATATACCACCATCTATATACCACTATTACATACCACCATCTATATACCACTATTACATACTACCATCTATATACCACTATTACATACCACCATCTATATACCACTATTACACACCACCATCTATATACCACTATTACACACCACCATCTATATACCACTATTACACACCACCATCTATATACCACTATTACACACCACCATCTATATACCACTATTACACACCACCATCTATATACCACTATTACATACCACCATCTATATACCACTATTACACACCACCATCTATATACCACTATTACATACCACTATTACATACCACCATCTATATACCACTATTACACACCACCATCTATATACCACTATTACATACCACTATTACATACCACCATCTATATACCACTATTACACACCACCATCTATATACCACTATTACACACCACCATCTATATACCACTATTACACACCACCATCTATATACCACTATTACATACAACCATCTATACAACACTATTAAATACCACCATCTATATACCACTATTACACACCACCATCTATATACCACTATTACACACCACCATCTATATACCACTATTACACACCACCATCTATATACCACTATTACACACCACCATCTATATACCACTATTACACACCACCATCTATATACCACTATTACATACAACCATCTATACAACACTATTAAATACCACCATCTATATACCACTATTACACACCACCATCTATATACCACTATTACACACCACCATCTATATACCACTATTACACACCACCATCTATATACCACTATTACACACCACCATCTATATACCACTATTACACACCACCATCTATATACCACTATTACACACCACCATCTATATACCACTATTACATACCACCATCTATATACCACTATTACACACCACCATCTATATACCACTATTACATACCACTATTACATACCACCATCTATATACCACTATTACACACCACCATCTATATACCACTATTACATACCACTATTACATACCACCATCTATTATACCACTATTACACACCACCATCTATATACCACTATTACACACCACCATCTATATACCACTATTACACACCACCATCTATATACCACTATTACACACCACCATCTATATACCACTATTACATACAACCATCTATACAACACTATTAAATACCACCATCTATATACCACTATTACACACCACCATCTATATACCACTATTACACACCACCATCTATATACCACTATTACACACCACCATCTATATACCACTATTACACACCACCATCTATATACCACTATTACACACCACCATCTATATACCACTATTACACACCACCATCTATATACCACTATTACATACCACCATCTATATACCACTATTACACACCACCATCTATATACCACTATTACATACCACTATTACATACCACCATCTATATACCACTATTACACACCACCATCTATATACCACTATACATACCACTATTACATACCACCATCTATATACCACCATCTATATACCACTATTACACACCACCATCTATATACCACTATTACACACCACCATCTATATAGCACTATTACATACAACCATCTATACAACACTATTAAATACCACCATCTATATACCACTATTACACACCACCATCTATATACCACTATTACACACCACCATCTATATACCACTATTACACACCACCATCTATATACCACTATTACACACCACCATCTATATACCACTATTACACACCACCATCTATATACCACTATTACATACAACCATCTATACAACACTATTAAATACCACCATCTATATACCACTATTACACACCACCATCTATATACCACTATTACACACCACCATCTATATACCACTATTACACACCACCATCTATATACCACTATTACACACCACCATCTATATACCACTATTACACACCACCATCTATATACCACTATTACACACCACCATCTATATACCACTATTACATACCACCATCTATATACCACTATTACACACCACCATCTATATACCACTATTACATACCACTATTACATACCACCATCTATATACCACTATTACACACCACCATCTATATACCACTATTACATACCACTATTACATACCACCATCTATATACCACTATTACACACCACCATCTATATACCACTATTACACACCACCATCTATATACCACTATTACACACCACCATCTATATACCACTATTACACACCACCATCTATATACCACTATTACATACAACCATCTATACAACACTATTAAATACCACCATCTATATACCACTATTACACACCACCATCTATATACCACTATTACACAACACCATCTATATACCACTATTACACACCACCATCTATATACCACTATTACACACCACCATCTATATACCACTATTACACACCACCATCTATATACCACTATTACACACCACCATCTATATACCACTATTACATACAACCATCTATACAACACTATTAAATACCACCATCTATATACCACTATTACACACCACCATCTATATACCACTATTACACACCACCATCTATATACCACTATTACACACCACCATCTATATACCACTATTACACACCACCATCTATATACCACTATTACACACCACCATCTATATACCACTATTACACACCACCATCTATATACCACTATTACACACCACCATCTATATACCACTATTACATACAACCATCTATACAACACTATTAAATACCACCATCTATATACCACTATTACACACCACCATCTATATACCACTATTACACACCACCATCTATATACCACTATTACACACCACCATCTATATACCACTATTACACACCACCATCTATATACCACCATCTATATATCACTATTACCGGGGCGGCAGGGTAGCCTAGTGGTTAGAGCATTGGACTAGTAACCGGAAGGTTGCGAGTTCAAACCCCCGAGCTGACAAGGTACAAATCTGTCGTTCTGCCCCTGAACAGGCAGTTAACCCACTGTTCCCAGGCCGTCATTGAAAATAAGAATGTGTTCTTAACTGACTTGCCTGGTTAAATAAAGGTAAAAAAAAAATTATAATAATAATAAATTACATACCACTATTACATACCACCATCTATATACCACTATTACACACCACCAACTATATACCACTATTACATACCACCAACTAACATCTATATACCACTATTACACACCACCATCTATATACCACTATTACACACCACCATCTATATACCACTATTACACACCACCATCTATATACCACCATCTATATATCCCTATTACATACCACTATTACATACCACCAACTAACATCTATATACCACTATTACATACCACCATCTATATACCACTATTACATACAACCATCTATATACCACTATTACACACCACCATCTATATACCACTATTAAATACCACCATCTATATACCACTATTACATACCACCAACTATATACCACTATTACATACCACCAACTAACATCTATATACCACTATTACATACCACCATCTATATACCACTATTACATACAACCATCTATATACCACTATTACACACCACCATCTATATACCACTATTAAATACCACCATCTATATACCACTATTACATACCACCATCTATATACCACTATTACATACCACCATCTATATACCACTATTACACACCACCAACTAACACCTACAGTGGGCTCCAAAATTACCCCTGACTGGCAATGCACAAACAATACGTAAAACAATATAACCGATATTATTATAGAGATAAACTCATAATACCAACATGTGAAAATACTATACTTTTGTAACTGTTTTCGTCCTTCTCTTCTGAGGAGGAAGGATCGGACCAATGAGCAGCGTGGTAAGTGTCCATAATATAATTTTCACCCACAACCAACATGGGGAAAACAGGCTACCTAAGTATGATTCTCAATCAGAGACAACGATCGACAGCTGCCTCTGATTGAGAACCAGACCAGGCCAAACACAGAAATACAACATAGAAAAAAGAACATAGACTACCCACCCCAACTCACACCCTGACCAAACTAACACAAAGACATAATAAAAAGGAACTAAGGTCAGAACGTGACAACTTTATGAGTGTTTCAATGGAACCCAACAAAATCAACAATCAATGTCCTCCAAATCAAGGTTTCACAATTAATGGCACCCTTAAATGTTATTGTAAATAACATCTACCAAAATTAAACCAGGAATTAAGTTCCACTTATTTAAGTTTATCTAAGTGTTAAGGAACCATTACATTACCATTGAGCCATTACATCACTTCCTGTTTCACTAGGGTATAAAAATGAGGTAACACGCATGCAATATCCCTTTGTCATCCAAAACCATGAAGAAAAGAAAATAACTGGCTGTTCAAAAGGGGACAGATGGTCGTAGACCTTCATAAATCTGGAAATGGCTACAAGAAGATCCACAAATGATTGAATATACCACTGAGCCCTGCTGGGGTAATTATTAAAACATTCAGACGATATGGAACAGGTGAAAACCTCACAGGTAGAGGACGCAAATGCATTTTGCCCCCCAGGAGAGGGAGGAGGATCGTCTCTCTCACACCGGACACTTCTGATCCCCAGCAATATGCACACACCCCCACAATGGCAGTAGTTAAAAATGTATGCAATTGTCATGCTTGAGTAAAAGTAAAGATACCCTAATAGAAAATGATTCAAGCAAAAGTGAATGTCACCCAGTAAAATACTACTTGAGTAAAAGTCTCGAAGTATATGGTTTTAAATATACTTAAAGTATCAAAAGTCAAAGTATAAATTGTTTCACATTCTGACCTTAGTTCCTTTGTTTTGCCTTTTGTTTTAGTATGGTCAGGGCGTGAGTTGGGTGGGTTGTCTATGTTAGTTTTTCTATGATTTTCTATTTCTGTGTTTGGCCTGGTATGGTTCTCAATCAGAGGCAGCTGTCAATCGTTGTCCCTGATTGAGAACCATATTTAGGTAGCCTGTTTTCCATTGTGTTTCGTGGGTGGTTATTTTCAGTCTTTGTGTGTCTGCACCAGATAGAACTGTTTCGGTTGTCACTTTGGTTTGTATTTTTGAAGTGTTCAGTTTCTTATTAAATAAGATGAACACTAACCACGCTGCGCTTTGGTCCTCTCCTTCTTCCACCGACGACAACCCTTACACATTCCTTATATTAAGCAAACCAGACGGCATGATTTTCTTGTTTTTATTCATGGCTAGCCAGGGGCACACTCCAACACTCAGACATCATTACAGATAGCCAGGGGCACACTCCAACACTCAGACATCATTTACAGATAGCCAGGGGCACACTCCAACACTCAGACATCATTTACAGATAGCCAGGGGCACACTCCAACACTCAGACATCATTTACAGATAGCCAGGGGCACACTCCAACACTCAGACATCATTACAGATAGCCAGGGGCACACTCCAACACTCAGACATCATTTACAGATAGCCAGGGGCACACTCCAACACTCAGACATCATTACAGATAGCCAGGGGCACACTCCAACACTCAGACATCATTTACAGATAGCCAGGGGCACACTCCAACACTCAGACATCATTTACAGATAGCCAGGGGCACACTCCAACACTCAGACATCATTTACAGATAGCCAGGGGCACACTCCAACACTCAGACATCATTACAGATAGCCAGGGGCACACTCCAACACTCAGACATCATTTACAGATAGCCAGGGGCACACTCCAACACTCAGACATCATTTACAGATAGCCAGGGGCACACTCCAACACTCAGACATCATTACAGATAGCCAGGGGCACACTCCAACACTCAGACATCATTTACAGATAGCCAGGGGCACACTCCAACACTCAGACATCATTTACAGATAGCCAGGGGCACACTCCAACACTCAGACATCATTTACAGATAGCCAGGGGCACACTCCAACACTCAGACATCATTTACAGATAGCCAGGGGCACACTCCAACACTCAGACATCATTTACAGATAGCCAGGGGCACACTCCAACACTCAGACATCATTTACAGATAGCCAGGGGCACACTCCAACACTCAGACATCATTTAGAAATAAAGCAAGTGTGTTTAGTGAGTCCACCAGATCAGAGGTAGTAGGGACGACCAGGGATGTTCTCTGTTTAGTGAGTCCACCAGATCAGAGGTAGTAGGGACGACCAGGGATGTTCTCTGTTTAGTGAATCCTCCAGATCAGAGGCAGTAGAGATGACCAGGGATGTTCTCTGTTTAGTGAATCCTCCAGATCAGAGGCAGTAGAGATGACCAGGGATGTTCTCTGTTTAGTGAATCCTCCAGATCAGAGGCAGTAGGGATGACCAGGGATGTTCTCTGTTTAGTGAATCCTCCAGATCAGAGGCAGTAGGGACGACCATGGATGTTCTCTGTTTAGTGAATCCTCCAGATCAGAGGCAGTAGAGATGACCAGGGATGTTCTCTTGATAAGTGCGTGCATTGGACCATTTTCCTGTCCTGCTAAGCATTCTAAATGTAACAAGTAATTGTGGGTGTCAGGGAAAAAGTATGACGTAAAAAGTACATAACTTTCTTTAGGAATGTAGTTAAGTAAAAGTCCAAGTTGTAAAAAAATATATAAATATTAAAGTAAAGTACAGATACCCTCAAAAACTACTTAAGTAGTACTTTAAAGTATTTCTACTTAAGTACTTTACACCACTGCACAATTGACACAGTTTTTACACCAATTCTACACATTCCTTTGTCCAATGTCCTCCGGCACACTTCTCACATGTCTGGAATCTCCCTCCGACACACTGCTGCAACATGACCATAAGCTTGCCATCTGAACCTTAACGCTCCCATTGGACAACTGACATATCCTAACATGACTTCATCAGGTAAAGTCTCCTTCAAAACTCAAAAAGGACAGACACAGTCTTCTCAGTTACACCCCCCCGCTCGCCACTGGGTCTGCTTCTCACCAAACGCCAGCCATCACAGACAGCCCAGGATTCACTCCATTCAAAGGCACCCTGCTCCAGAGAGCAAAGACAGCCACAGGTCTTGTCCCTGGTGGTGTGATGCCAAGTTGGGGGCGGCAGTGTAGCCTAGTGTTTTGTACACGCAGATGTAAAATGCTTCTTCTTGTTAATTTCTGGTTCGGCATCAGACAAATTTTGTGCTTCAGTTGAACTTCTCTACTTGGAGGAAATGTCTTGAATGGGCTTTCTATCAGTAGACAGCGCTCTGAAATATGAAATATGATGGCCATGCAAACCTTGCTTTTTCCTTGCATGTTCCTTGTCACTCTATTGAAGCAACAAAAAAAACACTGTTGACTGGGTTACACATATATATATATATACAGTTGAAGTCGGAAGTTTACATACACTTAGGTTGGAGTCATTAAAACTCGTTTTTCAACCACTCAACAAATTTCTTGTTAAATCATGGAGGATAACACACAATACAGTCTGGGACTTATATATATTGTTAAATCATGGAGGATAACACACAATACAGTCTGGGACCTATTTCCATTGTGGGCCTCTTGAATGGGATGAACCGTGACTAGAATACAGTATATACATATGAAGTGGGTAAAACAGTATGTAAACATTATAGAAGTGACCAGTGTTCCATGTCTATGTACAAAGGGCAGCAGCCTCTAAGGTGCAGGGATGAGTAACGGGGTGGTACCCGGCTAGTGACAGTGACTAAGTTCAGGGCAAGGTACCGGGTGGAGGCCAGTTAGTGATGGCTATTTAACAGTCTGATGGCCTTGAGATAGAAGCTGTTTTTCAGTCTCTCGGGCCATGCTTTGATGCAACTGTACTGACCTCGCTTTCTGGGTGATAGTGGGGTGAACAGGCCGTGGCTCGGTTGGCTGAGGTCCTTGATGATCTTCTTGGCCTTCCTGTGACACCGGGTGTTGTAGATGTCCTGAAGGGCAGGCAGTGTGCTCCCGGTGATGTGTTGGGCTAACCGCACCACCCTCTGGAGAGCCCTGCGGCTGTGTACCAGGCGGCGACACAGCCTGACAGGATGCTCTCAATGGTGCATCTGTAAAAATGTGTGAGGGTGTCAAATCTGGGACAAATGCGCCACACATATTTTTATCCCCTAAGTGTTGTTATATCTGACAGATACAAGACAGACACTTCATAACGTGTTTCCTTATTATTTATTTTAGGTCGCTTTTTTTTTGCTGTTTATGAATGTGTTAGTCAACATGTTTCTGTGGGCTATAGCAGTGAATGTCACGGTCGTCGTATTGGAGGAGACCAAGGAGCAGCGTGATATGAATACATATTCTTTAATAAGACGAAGAAACACTTTAACAAACTATACAAAACGACCGTGAAGCTATACTATAAATGTGAATACACAGGCAACTAGACATAGACAATAACCCACGAAATACCCAAAGAAGATGGCTGCCTAAATATGGTTCCCAATCAGAGACAACGATACACACCTGCCTCTAATTGAGAACCAATCTAGGCAACCATAGACATATATAAACACCTAGATGGTAAACAACCCCATAAACATACAAAACCCCCTAGACAGTACAAAAACACACATCACCCATGTCACACCCTGACCTAACCAAAATATATAAAGAAAACAAAGAATACTCAGGTCAGGGCGCGGCAGTGAAGGCCAAAGTCAATGTTTCATCAAATATCTATCCACTACCGGTCAAGAGTTTTAGAACACCTACTCACTCAAGGGTTTGTCTTTATTTTTTACTATTTTCTACATTTGATAATAATAGTAAAGACATCAAAACTATGAAATAACACATATGGAATCATGTAGTAACCAAAAAAAAAAGTGTTAAACAAATCAAAATGTATTTTATATTTGAGATTCTTCAAAGTAGCCAAACTTAGCCTTAATGACAGCTTTGCACACTCTTGGCATTCTCTCAACCAGCTTCATGAGGTAGTCACCTGGTGACGACCTTCTGTTCCTTAGCCCAATTAACAAGTCTGGCTCTCTCTGGCCTCTCCATGCTTCTCTTCTGTCGTTACCCACGAGACGCAACTTGTCCTTCGCTGTTTGTCTGAAATGACGCACACAGACTTACAATTAAGAGTTGGATGACCGTTCAAAACTATTTTTTCCCCAGTCGGAGCTCGTTTTTTTTCTGAGTTCCCAGTTGTTTTCAACGCACTGAAGTCGGAAGTTGGAGAATTTCCCGAGTTCCCAGTCATTTTGAACGTGGCGTCACTCTCTGGGTTTCCACTAGTTCCCACAGCCACAAAGTCAAAATATCATACAAATGTGGCTATATCATAATAATTCATGAAAACGAACATTTGCTTGGTAGTATCAATTTAAGGTCAAGTTTAGTCATGAGTTTAGCAGTGTGTTAAGGTTAGGGTTAAGGTTAGGTTTAAAATGACATTTTAAGAAGATAAATTGTAGGCGGGGTTTATGACGTTTTGTTTGCGGTAACCAGTGAGGACACTGCTCTGGCGCTTTCACGACAACTGTGAACATGGAAAATATGAGGTCAAATCATGACTTCATGACTTCAGGTCGTAAATTTGGAGCTCTAGAAAGAGGCCCGACTTGGAATTCCAGAAGTCTTGGACTTACTAAAGTCGGAAGTCGGAGACTTCCGAGTTCCCAGTTGTTTTGAACGCGGCATCTCCTATCTCCCTTCGCCGTGACGTAGGGGTGCCTGCACAATCCAACATGGAGTAGCGAGCGATGGGGCTCTAGCGGGGCCACCCCTCGGTAACGCCAGTGCCCATTCAGCAACGCTGAACGGGCCGTCGAAAACCGGGCCCCCAGAATTTAGGAGGCACATGTTTTACTTCACCGTATTACCCTGAGGATTATAAACTTTCGGAGAGTCTTTATTTTACACAAGCAACTGGTTGGCATAACAAGAAAAGGACAGCAGAGAGAGAGAAACCTACTGTAGTCTAAGACTGAAGCAAAGAGCGCTGTGTATTCACACAAAGGCAGCGGAAAGATAGGCTTCTACGCGGAATAGAAGGGAAAGGACTGAGGATAGGTGTTGAAAAAAATGACGAGCAAAAAGCATGCACCCGCATTGGGATATTATTTCAGGTGAAACGAGAAAATGATAGAAGAAACACACCCAAGCGAGTAAGTATTATAATAACAACGGATTAAACTTCATTAGCGCTTTTCATTAGGCAGAAAGGATCGCAAAGAGTTGAAAGCAAATCAAACAAGAATACAATAACACGGCTATATGACACAGTATGTCTGGACTAAGCTATGATTATCGGGCAGAGTTGAACATTATGAGTGTTTCAAAAAACGGTTCAAAATTAAGAAAGCCGGAGGCAAGTAGGTAACTTTTTAGACCGGGCTAGTAGAAAATCTGCCCATAATATCACATGGCACAGATTTTGGACCCGGGCTAGTAAGATATTGCGTTCTACTAACGTTAACCTGGCTGGCCAGGCAGCTTGCAACAGATGGAGCGATTGTCAAATTGGAACCGCACATCCTAGACTAGTAAATATCGACTCCAATATATATATTTCCCTTTGAGAAATGCTCAACTAAGTTACATTTTATTTGTTGGAAACGAATGCCTTGTGGATCTGTTTTAGTTTCAGTCTTTAAAAAAAAAGTATTTTTACAAAGTTTGAAAATGGTCTGTGTCATAGGGGATTAGGCTATAATATATTGACAGTGAAAGCAGAAGAGGACTGGGGGGGTTTTAGGGCCCCCGTCTTGTTCTAGTCTACTGATTCTGTCTTGCGGAGGGAGAGGAGGGGGAAGGTGGTGTGGTGGTTGCAGCGTGGGTGGATCGGAAACATGTTGTAAAGAAATCAGCAGTAGGGCCTTTTAAAATGTAACCAAGTTCGAAACTCTAGCGTTGTAAAAGTTATTCTGTCGACGGATGGGAACTGAGCCTGTCGCTTCTCGTTACTTTGCGGTTGATATTGTCTCGTAGCCTATGCAACATTCGTTTAGGCCATCGTTCTGTGTTTGTTTGTTCAAGCTGTGGCTGGGGGAACTCTTTTCGGAAGGAGGATATGAGATATCCGATATGCCCCATCCACCATCTCTTTTCACAATCGCTCTCATTTACATAAGCGTTAAAGGGGTGGGGGTTGCAGAGCGTGGGTGGATCGGAAACATGTTGTGAAGCGATTAGCAGCGGTAGGGCTTTTTAAAAATGTAACCAAGTTTGAAACAAGTTACAATCTATCGACGGATGGAACAGAGACTGTCGTCTGTTATCTCTTTTTAGCTATTCGTTTGCTTATTTGTGTTTAGGTCATCGTTTGAAAGTATGTTTGCTTCAAACTGTGACTAGGGGAAGAAGTCTTCCCGGGAGCAGGTTTCATTCATAAAAACACCAATCGAGGACTACAGGGCTTGTCTTGCAAAGTTTACCTGACAACATCAACCCGTTTTTTAAAACTCTATGGACGCGTAGAATTGCGGGACATTATTGTAACGTTGGATCGTTATTCCAGTTTCTTTGTAGCCTGTGCTAACCCCAGGCTATTCATAAAGTCTGAATCATTGTGCCGTGCCTTCCTTTATCTCGCTCAAATCGAAAGCATTTCAAATGTAAACAGAGGCTCGTCAATAGTCTTGGCATGTAGCTTTCTGAGTTTTGTCTTTGGATCGTTTTAATGTTGTTTAGGCCAGGGATTCCCAAACTTTTTCACTCAGTCTCCCCTTCCAGCATTGGGGTACATTCATGATACAAACGGTTCACCCCCTTCTTGTTGGTGGAGAGAGAATTGTGCAGGTCAAGCTTTTCCCGCAATTCTACACATTTTGGCATGAGTTGTATTGATTTGATTTTTTTTGTATAGAACATTTAGACGTTTTAAAACTAAATTTCTTCCAGTTCTATATATTTTGGCAAGTCTGTGTATTCATGTGATATTTGGGCTAAAAGGACTCGCAAAATGTCTCTAAGGTCTGCAATGACAAGAGGAAAACTGGTTTCACCTCGTGCATTCTGCTTTTACAGCGTCAAGAGTAAGATGAAAGCCTAACTGAGTTTCTTATAAAACACACACACACACTGGGAGAACCACTGTGATGCAGTTCAATTAGATTTCTAGTAGACTAACATATAGCATAATGTTTGATGCATTGGCCTACTTGTAATTTGTATTTGTAGGCAAGATCGTTCTTGTTGGCAACACCTATTTTGGTTTATTCAAGCCTATTATTAATGGCATCAATCTACAGTCTCCTTTATTGTCGATATTCAATAGGCTATTCGCCTTTATAATGCTGCGTGTGCGTGCTGAATCATAGGTAGGCCTATTGCTTTGGAAGCAGAGAGGCTCTGTAGAATGTCAGTCATGCAGATCCTGATAGATAGCTGTCGGAAGGGCGAAGGGCACAGGAGGGGATGTTTGCGTGGCAGTCGCGTGACGCTCGCCCATTCATAAAAACTGTAACCTTCAGCGCGCCCCATTCACCGTGCATAGCTACAGCCAGGGGCCTTGCTACCTTGACATGAGGGCCATTAGTGCGGCAACCAAACAATAAAGACAGGAACCTGTTGTCCTTACACACAGCAGGCCAGGCCAAATGCCCCGTTTGGAAAAAAGTTATCTGATTTTATTACAGCAATCGGATTAAATGCATATAAATATAATGATTAGTAAGGGCAAAAGCTGCTGTTTATTAAAATAAATATTTGATATTCTACTCAATACACATTTGAAGGCTTTATTTTTTTAAATCCGTAATGACACATTGAACACGTTTACAGGCACACTTATAACGCGATATTAAACTGATTATGGTAGTAGGCAGATTATCCAATAGTCATGTAAACACCTTACTCTGCTTCTGTTAAGAGGCTTAAAGTCAAAATCGAATGAAGCATACGGCGATTAAAACACCCTGTTTTCTGAACACTTTGACAAATGATTAGGACACGTAAACACATTGATCTGCGCATATGATCTGCGCATGTTCTAGCACCAGCCGAGCGAACCCCTCTTTAGCGCGAGTGAAGTGAGTTAGAAACTACAATGTATGGATCTTTAGAAGTAGTTTTCACAAACTTATAGAACCCAGAATCAAATATGCTTCCCTAAAAGAACATGGTCGCTAGGGTAGAACGTTTACATTGGCTAACCGGGCTCTATCTGGGCTATCTGCCTTGTGTCCCGCCACCCACCTCTTTTACGCTGCTGCTACTCTCTGTTCATCATGTAGTCACTTTAACCATACCTACATGTACATACTACCTTTTTTTGCACTATTGGTTAGAGCCTGTAAGTAAGCTTTTCACTGCAAGGTCTACTACACCTGTTGTATTCAGCGCACGTGACAAATAAACTTGGATTTGATTGGCAATTTTCTGCATTTATCAGAGTGACGTCACGTAGCCTGATTTCAGATGTGTTCGTGTCAACAGGATTATTAGGGGAAATCGTTATTCTTGCAAAGCATGTAAACGTTTTAATGCAACTATTATATTCATCTGACTTTACACAATAATCACATTATTGTAACTGCACTCATTGTCTGCAAAATTAAGGATCCAAATATAAAATGAGTTCTCTGTTGACTTTCTCTCTTTGACACACATACACACTCACACAGAGAGGACGGACACACATACACACTCACACAGAGAGGACAGACACACATACACACTCACACAGAGAGGACAGAGACACATACACACTCACACAGAGAGGACGGAGACACATACACACTCACACAGAGAGGACGGACACACATACACACTCACACAGAGAGGACGGACACACATACACACTCACACAGAGAGGACGGAGACGCACATACACACAGAGAGGACAGAGACACATACACACAGAGAGGACGGAGACACACATACACACTCACACAGAGAGGACAGACACACATACACACTCACACAGAGAGGACAGAGACACATACACACTCACACAGAGAGGACAGAGACACATACACACTCACACAGAGAGGACAGAGACACATACACACTCACACAGAGAGGACAGACACACATACACACTCACACAGAGAGGACAGAGACACATACACACTCACACAGAGAGGACAGACACACATACACACTCACACAGAGAGGACGGAGACGCACATACACACTCACACAGAGAGGACGGACACACATACACACTCACACAGAGAGGACATACACACTCACACAGAGAGGACAGAGACATTAGTGGAAGATGTATTGATCTCTAGGTTACTGACATGTGCACTGTCAGTATTTCAGTATTTGACTGATGCCCAATGACATTCAGCTAAGGTCGCTGCTCTGCAACGTAACCCAGAGCTGACCACCACGCATTGATTCAACTGCAATACTCACTCACAACAACAAAAACTATGTCACTAACTCACTGTCTGTCTGTCACTCACTCACTCACTCACTCACTCACTCACTCACTCACTCACTCACTCACTCACTCACTCACTCACTCACTGTCTCACTCACTCAGTCACTGTCTGTCTGTCAGTCACTCATTGTCTCACTCACTCACTCACTCACTCACTGTCACTCACCTCACTGTCTCACTTACTCACTCACTGTTACTCACTCACACACACACTGTCTCACTCAGTCAGTCAGTCACTGTCCGTCACTCACTCACTCACTGACTCACTCACTCACTGTCTCACTGACTCACTCACTGACTCACTGTCTCACTCACTCAGTCACTGTCTGTCAGTCAGTCAGTCACTGTCTGTCACTCACTGCCTCTCTCACTCACTCACTCACTCACTCATTGTCACTCACCTCACTGTCTCACTTACTCACTCACTGTCACTCACTCACTGTCACTCACTGTCTCACTCAGTCACTTTCCGTCACTCACTCACTCACTCACTGTCTCACTGACTCACTGTCTCACTTACTGTCACACACTTACTCACTCACTGCCTCACACTCACTCACTCACTCTCTCACACTCACTCTGTCTCACTTACTCACTCACACTTACTCACTCACTGTCACTCACTCACTCACTCACTCAGTCTCACTGTCACTCACTTACTCACTGTCACTCACTCACTCACTGTCACTCACTCTCTCACACTCACTCTGTCTCACTTACTCACTGTCACTCACTCACTCACTCACTCACTCACTCACTCTATTATTTTCTCAGCTCATTCAGCTCCAGTCAACATATCTACATGCCATAGAGCATCAGAGACAACACAAAACAGAAAACACAACATAGCAAGGAGTAGGGGCCTGTGCACACCACCTGGAAAATAATCTAGGGGAAACACTGGCTCCTGAAACAGAGGATAATAGAGGAAGGGAGACAGACACAGAGTGAGAGACAAACACAGAGTGAGAGACAAACACAGAGTGAGAGAGACAGACAAAGTGGGAGAGACAGACACAAAGAGTGAGAGACAAACAAAGAGTGAGAGACAGACAAAGAGTGAGAGACAAACAAAGAGTGGGAGAGACAGACACAAAGAGTGAGAGACAGACAAAGAGTGAGAGACAAACAAAGAGTGAGAGACAAACACAGAGTGAGAGACACAAAGAGTGAGAGATAGACACAAAGAGTGAGAGATAGACAAAGAGTGAGAGACAAACAAAGAGTGAGAAACACAGAGTGAGAGATAGACACAAAGAGTGAGAGATAGACACAAAGAGTGAGAAACAAACAAAGAGTGAGAGACAAACAAAGAGTGAGAGACAAACAAAGAGTGAGAGACAAACAAAGAGTGAGAGACAGACAAAGAGTGAGAGATAAACAAAGAGTGAGAGACAGACAAAGAGTGAGAGACAGACAAAGAGTGAGAGACAGACAAAGAGTGAGAGACAAACAAAGAGTGAGAGACAGACAAAGAGTGAGAGACAAACAAAGAGTGAGAGACAGACAAAGAGTGAGAGATAAACAAAGAGTGAGAGACAGACAAAGAGTGAGAGACAAACAAAGAGTGAGAGACAGACAAAGAGTGAGAGACAAACAAAGAGTGAGAGACAAACAAAGAGTGAGAGACAAGCAAAGAGTGAGAGACAGACAAAGAGTGAGAGACAAACAAAAAGTGAGAGACAGACAAAGTGAGAGACAAACAAAGAGTGAGAGACAAACAAAGAGTGAGAGACAAACAAAGAGTGGGAGAGACAGACACAAAGAGTGAGAGACAAACAAAGAGTGAGAGACAGACAAAGAGTGAGAGATAAACAAAGAGTGAGAGACAGACAAAGAGTGAGAGACAAACAAAGAGTGAGAGACAAACAAAGAGTGAGAGACAAACAAAGAGTGAGAGACAAACAAAGAGTGAGAGACAGACAAAGAGTGAGAGACAGACAAAGAGTGAGAGACAAACAAAGAGTGAGAGACAAACAAAGAGTGAGAGAGACACAGAGTGAGAGACAGACAAAGAGTGAGAGATAAACAAAGAGTGAGAGACAGACAAAGAGTGAGAGACAAACAAAGAGTGAGAGACAAACAAAGAGTGAGAGACAAACAAAGAGTGAGAGATAGACACAAAGAGTGAGAGACAAACAAAGAGTGAGAGATAGACACAAAGAGTGAGAGACAAACAAAGAGTGAGAGACAAACAAAGAGTGACAGATAGACACAAAGAGTGAGAGATAGACACAAAGAGTGAGAGACAAACAAGGAGTGAGAGATAGACACAAAGAGTGAGAGATAGACACAAAGAGTGAGAGATAGACACAGAAAGAGCGAGAAAGACAGAGAAAGAGTGAGAGAGACAGACACAGAAAGGGGGATACCTAGTCAGTTGACCAACTGAATGCCTTCAACTGAAATGTGTCTTCTGCATTTAACCCAACCCCTCTGAATCAGAGAGGTGCGGGGGGCTGCCTTAATCAACATCCACAGCGCCCGGGGAACAGTGGGTTAACTGCCTTGTTCAGGGGAACAGTGGGTTAACTGCCTTGTTCAGGGGAACAGTGGGTTAACTGCCTTGTTCAGGGGCAGAACAACATAATTTTACCTTGTCAGCTCGGGGATTCTATCCAGCAACCTTTCGGTTACTGGCCCAACACTCTAACCACTAGACCTACCTGCCACCCACCACACACAGAAAGAGACAGACAGAAAGAGAGAGAGAGAGAGAGAGACAGATGGGGAGAGCGAGAACGAGAGAGAGTCCGATTTACCATTGGTCTTGGATGAGGTGAGGTCATTGGAGATTATTGACACTCCAGGCCCCCGAGGGAAAGTTGCATCTAGTAACTGTCAGCTGTAGTTATTGATAACCCTCACATGTCCAGGCAGACACTGTCTTTCTTCACCTGTACAGAGGTAATAACTGGACTGTGTGTGTGTGTACGCTCGGGAAACACACATGTAAGAGTGGTCAGACAAGTGCAAAAGCTGGAAGAGAATCCCAGTCAATAGCAAACCAAGCTTCCAACCCCCTAAAACCCTTCTGGTCTGAGCCAGCAGGACAGAACTGCTCTGTATAATCCCATTCCATATGACACAGAATGCTTGTTCTACATTATGTATTTCTATCTGATCGTTCTATGACATAGTACCTCCATGTCAATAAGCCCCAGCTTTCAGTCATTCTATGTCCTCACTTCCCTGTCAGCTGTGTGACATCAACAACACTCACTAAATTCCCATTTGGAAAAATCGTTTTTCCCTGTTACCTTATTCCGGACGGAAGCTGCCGTTACCAAGGTGACTCCCTGGCCTCTCTGGCCTTTTCTCATTTGGACAAAAGTCCATCCTCCACCCTTTGTCCTCGCTCCACCGTGACCCGGAAACCGATAAGTGGCCGAGATGTCAATTGAGTTAGTAGGCGAACGGAAGAGAGTCCTCCCGTCCTCAATAGCCACCTTTCATGGAGGACAGTCATGTGTATCCTACCTGAGTCCTTCACGGAAGACTTTTGAAATTTGTCACGCCCCCTTTGATTCAGCTGTTGTTTCGTTAGAGGAGAAAAGCATGCCAACATTTTAAGAACAATATGCTGCTTATCGTTTTATCTAATAAATGTCTTGCACAACTATCTTCATTTGTTTGGATCACTTTATACATTTATTCCACCCCTGTGAACTTCATTTACATAATGACACACAAGTGGAGGAGAGTCTAATTTCATAAAGGCACGTTTTCATCCACTTCGCCTCTCCTCCATTACCTATGACCTTTTCAAAAGGATTACAAGAGAGGACTCAGGAGCGAGGACGCAGGAGTTGAGCAAATCCATGACCAGAACAAACATGAGAACCCATATAGAAAATAAATCCATGACAAGAACAAACATGAGAACCCATATAGAAAATAAATCCATGACAAGAACAAACATGAGAACCTGTATTGAAAATAAATCCATGACAAGAACAAACATGAGAACCCATATAGAAAATAAATCCATGACAAGAACAAACATGAGAACCCATATAGAAAATAAATCCATGACAAGAACAAACATGAGAACCTGTATTGAAAATAGCCATTGTTTGGGGCCCTTGATAGAGAACCTTACAGAAATACAATGAAAATCCGTTGTTTGGGGTCCTGATATGACTAGAATGGCTCTTCCTATAATTAGAATGATCAATATGACTAGAATGGTTCTTCCTATAATTAGAATGATCAATATGACTAGAATGGTACTTCCTATAATTAGAATGATCAATATGACTAGAATGGTTCTTCCTATAATCAGCCTGTCATGATAGGGTTATTGTATGTCATATGCAAACTAGGAATATGAGTAGATCAGCCAACCTCTATGTCCATAACTGACCCCAGTCTGTCTGTAGGTAGTCTACCAGTCCCCGTGGTGCAGCAACTGGCCTCACTGCCTCTATCACACAGAATGAGTCTGCCCCTCAGGTCTGCAGCTGGCCTCACTGCCTCTATCTCCTGAAGCAGGCCTTGGTAACAGATTAGAATCCCATCACACACAGTCTACCTGAAGCAGGCCTAGGTAACAGATTATAATCCCATCACACAGTCTACCTGAATCAGGCCTAGGTAACAGATTAGAATCTCATCACACAGTCTACCTGAAGCAGGCCTAGGTAACAGATTAGAATCCCATCACACAGTCTACCTGAAGCAGGCCTAGGTAACAGATTATAATCCCATCACACACAGTCTACCTGAAGCAGGCCTTGGTAACAGATTAGAATCGCATCACACAGTCTACCTGAAGCAGGCCTAGGTAACAGATTAGAATCCCATCACACACAGTCTACCTGAAGCAGGCCTAGGTAACAGATTAGAATCCCATCACACAGTCTACCTGAAGCAGGCCTTGGTAACATATTATAATCATCCCATCACACACAGTCTACCTGAAGCAGGTCTAGGTAACAGATTAGAATCCCATCACACACAGTCTACCTGAAGCAGGCCTTGGTAACAGATTAGAATCGCATCACACAGTCTACCTGAAGCAGGCCTAGGTAACAGATTAGAATCCCATCACACACAGTCTACCTGAAGCAGGCCTAGGTAACAGATTAGAATCCCATCACACAGTCTACCTGAAGCAGGCCTTGGTAACATATTAAAATCCCATCACACACAGTCTACCTGAAGCAGGCCTTGGTAACATATTAAAATCCCATCACACACAGTCTACCTGAAGCAGGCCTTGGTAACAGATTAGAATCCCATCACACACAGTCTACCTGAAGCAGGCCTAGGTAACAGATTAGAATCCCATCACACAGTCTACCTGAAGCAGCCTAGGTAACAGATTAGAATCCCATCACACAGTCTACCTGAATCAGGCCTAGGTAACAGATTAGAATCCTATCACACACAGTCTACCTGAAGCAGGCCTAGGTAACAGATTAGAATCGCATCACACAGTCTGCCTGAAGCAGGCCTAGGTAACAGATTAGAATCCCATCACACAGTCTACCTGAAGCAGGCCTAGGTAACAGATTAGAATCCCATCACACAGTCTGCTAGGAAGGAGTGGTGGAGGGATGGACGCCACTCAGACAGACAGACTCTGTTTTTTAATGGCCTGTGTGTTTGATGAGGTGTGACCACGAGGGAGGGTTTGGAAGGAGCCAGGATAGGCAGAAGTTAGTAGCTGTCGTGTGTGTGTGTGTGTTCTCTCTCCAGTGTGTGGTTATGTGTGTGTGTGTGTGTTCTCTCTCCAGTGTGTGGTTATGTGCACACCCCTCTCTTGCCCGGTGCAGCAGGTCTGTGTTGTGGCCTGACCTCAGATTATAGGGTCTGTCTGTCTGTCTGTCTGCTGTGTTTCACCCTGCTGTCGTCACAGGGTGGATATGTTACTACCCTCTCATATGAATTCCTCTCCGTTCAGACCAGATCTACAGCCTATCTTTATCACAGTGAGACAGACCAGCTAGACAGTCTTATGTCGTTGTGGATGAGAGTTACTCTCCATGTTTTTATTTGGCCAGTTTCAACAAAAATACATACGTCTGTCATATATTTAGAGTAGTCTGGTGGCTGTATGCAGACTGAAGGCAGAGACGCTGTCTGCTGGTGACTCATGCAGCGCGCGTGTGTGTGAGGCAGACTCAATCCAACCTACTAGTGGGATGTGTGTGTGTGTATTCTGAGCTCTCCTAGAAATCCAGTATTGGAGCAGAGCTGCCTGCATAACGCTGGTCATAACACTTTGGCTGGCTGGCTCTGGTAGTGTGTGTGTGTGTGTGTGTGTGTGTGTGTGTGTGTGTGTGTGTGTGTGTGTGTGTGTGTGTGTGTGTGTGTGTGTGTGTGTGTGTGTGTGTGTAGGTGAACGAGGTTAGCCACCTGTGTGTGTGTCCCTTCCAATTCCAATGAACTAAAGTCTCACGTAGTTGGTCAGATGCTTGTTGAAGTTCTGGGTCCATACATGACAGGCAGACAGGCAGACAGACAGGCAGGCAGGCAGGCAGGCAGGCAGGCAGGCAGGCAGGCAGGCAAGCCGAGAGTTAATTAGTTAGTTAGTTAAACACTTGAGAATTAATTGTAGTCTACTGAATTGACTGAAGAGCTTGTGCATTATGTTGTATGGACCTCCACCAGTTTGCAAGGTTCTGTTCTGACTTACATGGTGTTGTTGGTACCCTGATGGTTCTGTTCTGACTTACATGGTGTTGTTGGTACCCTGATGGTTCTGTTCTGTCTTACATGGTGTTGTGTTGTTGGTACCCTGATGGTTCTTTTCTGTCTTACATGGTGTTGTTGGTACCCTGATGGTTCTGTTCTGACTTACATGGTGTTGTGTTGTTGGTACCCTGATGGTTCTGTTCTGTCTTACATGGTGTTGTTGGTACCCTGATGGTTCTGTTCTGACTTACATGGTGTTGTTGGTACCCTGATGGTTCTGTTCTGACTTACAGGGTGTTGTGTTGTTGGTACCCTGATGGTTCTGTTCTGTCTTACATGGTGTTGTTGGTACCCTGATGGTTCTGTCTTACATGGTGTTGTTGGTACCCTGATGGTTCTGTTCTGACTTACATGGTGTTGTTGGTACCCTGATGGTTCTGTTCTGTCTTACATGGTGTTGTTGGTACCCTGGTGGTTCTGTTCTGTCTTACATGGTGTTGTTGGTACCCTGATGGTTCTGTTCTGTCTTACATGGTGTTGTTGGTACCCTGATGGTTCTGTTCTGACTTACATGGTGTTGTGTTGTTGGTACCCTGATGGTTCTTTTCTGTCTTACATGGTGTTGTGTTGTTGGTACCCTGATGGTTCTGTTCTGTATTACATGGTGTTGTGTTGTTGGTACCCTGATGGTTCTGTTCTGACTTACATGGTGTTGTTGGTACCCTGGTGGTTCTGTTCTGACTTACATGGTGTTGTTGGTACCCTGATGGTTCTGTTCTGACTTACATGGTGTTGTGTTGTTGGTACCCTGATGGTTCTGTTCTGACTTACATGGTGTTGTGTTGTTGGTACCCTGATGGTTCTGTTCTGTCTTACATAGTGTTGTGTTGTTGGTACCCTGATGGTTCTGTTCTGTCTTACATGATGTTGTTGGTACCCTGATGGTTCTGTTCTGACGTACATGGTGTTGTTGGTACCCTGATGGTTCTGTTCTGACTTACATGGTGTTGTTGGTACCCTGATGGTTCTGTTCTGACTTACATGGTGTTGTGTTGTTGGTACCCTGATGGTAATCAGGTAGACTAAACTGTATGGAGGACAGATAGCCTGTATTCTGTTCATTTCTACTGGCTAGTCTATATGGCCATCAGTCTATCACCCCAAATGACCTCACAACACCATTCACTTCAGTCATTCTTTACAATTTCCTCTACTCTCCCTAAACCCCACCTCCTCCCCTACCCTCCTCCTCCTCTGTCCTGTGTAGTTATTGAGAGGAGGCTGGGATGGTGTTGTGTCAGGTTACCATACAGTATACGGCTGGGCCCTCAATGAAGTCTCTCTATTTCTCTCAATGAAGTCTGTCTCTCCCTCTCTCTCTCACAATGAAGTCTCTCTATTTCTCTCAATGAAGTCTGTCTCTCCCTCTCTCTCTCTCAATGAAGTCTCTCTATTTCTCTCAATGAAGTCTCTCTCTCAATGAAGTCTCTCTCTCTGTTGTATTTAGAACCCTAGTACTATTGATTAGTTGTATTTAGAACCCTAGTACTATTGATTAGTTGTAATTGATGGAAGGTGATTTACAACCACAGTTCTATTGATAAGTTGTATTTAGAACCCCGGTACTATTGATTAGTTGTATTTAGAACCCCAGTACTATTGATTAGTTGTATTTAGAACCCCAGTACTATTGATTAGTTGTATTTAGAACCCCAGTACTATTGATTAGTTGTATTTAGAACCCCAGTACTATTGATTAGTTTTATTTACAACCCCAGTACTATTGATTAGTTGTATATGATGGAAGGTGATTTACAACCACAGTTCTATTGATTAGTTGTATTTAGAACCCCAGTTCTATTGATTAGTTGTATTTAGAACCCCAGTTCTATTGATTAGTTGTATTTAGAACCCCAGTTCTATTGATTAGTTGTATTTAGAACCCCAGTTCTATTGATTAGTTGTATTTAGAACCCCAGTTCTATTGATTAGTTGTATTTAGAACCCCAGTTCTATTGATTAGTTGTACATGATGGAAGGTGATGTACAACCCCAGTACTATTGATTAGTTGTATATGATGGAAGGTGATGTACAACCCTCAGGCTCAACTTGCCTTAAGAGTCGGCTGCAATGTGAAACACACCCTCCCTCAGTCTATCATCACCAGAGTGAGAATCCAGGAGCATAACATGGTTAACCTGAAGGAAATGTGATGATGAATAATTCTGACTCATAATGGTGTTGATGGTCCCTCCCTCCCTCTCCAGCGACAGCTACATCGTGTGTGTAAAAGCCGTGGTGATGGTGAGGGATGATTCCAGTGGAGGCTGGTTGGTCCAGGACGGGGGGGCTCTGAGTAGAGTGGGAGTCTGCAGGGTCCTGCCCCCCGAGCTGGGGCTGGGACTCGCCCCCCTGGGTCACTCCCACTTCCTCATCCATGGAGAACGTCTACGGGACAAACAGGTGAGGGACAAACAGGTGAGGGACAAACTCATGTGAGCATCAGACACACAAACACACACCAAATATACACACACACACACCATAATAGCAATAAGGGGTTACAAATGTCCAAAATAGGTTTTATTACAAAGTCTTCTGTAGTCAACATGCTGTCACTATGACAACTAGTACAGTACAAGATAGTGTTAAATTGGACTCATTGTTCTGGTCTCGACTCAACTGAAGTTGGTCTCCAATACAACACTGCTAAATAATTATCATGATGATTGATTGACAGGTTGATTGATTGATTGACTGATTGAATGACGTGTCTGTTGTGTGATTACTCAGGTGATCCTGGAGTGTGCTCTGAGGAAGAACCTTGTGTACACCAAGGCCACGCCCACCTTCCACCATTGGATGGTGGAGGACAGGAGGTGTGGCCTGACGTTCCAGAGGCCTGCTGATGCTCGGGCCTTCGACAGAGGCGTACGGAAAGCCATGGAGGACATGGCAGAAGGTGGGGGGAAACTCTGGAATGGTCTGACACGGCCTTTTTAAAGGAGTAGCATGCTAGGTGCTACGATGGTAAAATCTGACGTTGTGCTCTTGAGCAAGTCACTTCACCATCATTGCTCCAGGGGTACTGGGCAATGCTGACTCTGGTCTTGACTCCAACCTCTGAGGAGATCTCAGGGGGAGTTGGAACATGCAAATGACACATCTCCAATTCACACATGTTGTATATTCATATTTTTTATTTGTCCTTTTATTTAACGAGGCGAGTCAGTTAAGAACTAATTATTATTTAAAATGACGACCTAGGAACAATGGTTACTGGTCTAGGAACAGTGGGTTAACTGGTCTAGGAACAGTGGGTTAACTGGTCTAGGAACAGTGGGTTAACTGGTCTAGGAACAGTGGGTTAACTGGTCTAGGAACAGTGGGTTAACTGGTCTAGGAACAGTGGGTTAACTGGTCTAGGAACAGTGGGTTAACTGGTCTAGGAACAGTGGGTTAACTGGTCTAGGAACAGTGGGTTAACTGGTCTAGGAACAGTGGGTTAACTGGTCTAGGAACAGTGGGTTAACTGGTCTAGGAACAGTGGGTTAACTGGTCTAGGAACAGTGGGTTAACTGGTCTAGGAACAGTGGGTTAACTGGTCTAGGAACAGTGGGTTAACTGGTCTAGGAACAGTGGGTTAACTGGTCTAGGAACAGTGGGTTAACTGGTCTAGGAACAGTGGGTTAACTGGTCTAGGAACAGTGGGTTAACTGGTCTAGGAACAGTGGGTTAACTGGTCTAGGAACAGTGGGTTAACTGGTCTAGGAACAGTGGGTTAACTGGTCTAGGAACAGTGGGTTAACTGGTCTAGGAACAGTGGGTTAACTGGTCTAGGAACAGTGGGTTAACTGGTCTAGGAACAGTGGGTTAACTGGTCTAGGAACAGTGGGTTAACTGGTCTGGGAACAGTGGGTTAACTGGCCTGGGAACAGTGGGTTAACTGGCCTAGGAACAGTGGGGTTAACTGGTCTAGGAACAGTGGGTTAACTGGTCTAGGAACAGTGGGTTAACTGGTCTAGGAACAGTGGGTTAACTGGTCTAGGAACAGTGGGTTAACTGGTCTAGGAACAGTGGGTTAACTGGTCTAGGAACAGTGGGTTAACTGGTCTAGGAATAGTGGGTTAACTGGTCTAGGAACAGTGGGTTAACTGGTCTAGGAACAGTGGGTTAACTGGTCTAGGAACAGTGGGTTAACTGGTCTAGGAACAGTGGGTTAACTGGTCTAGGAACAGTGGGTTAACTGGTCTAGGAACAGTGGGTTAACTGGTCTAGGAACAGTGGGTTAACTGGTCTAGGAACAGTGGGTTAACTGCCTTGTTCAGGGGCAGAACGACAGATTAGTACCTTGTCAGCTCGGGGATTCAATCTATCAACCTTTCAGTTACTGGTCCAACTCTCTAACCACTAGGCTACCTGCCGCCCCTAATATACATTTGTACGTGTGAAATATGACAAATATTAGCATCCGTCAAATGATTATTATGAATTAAGGTGTAACAATGCGATTGAAAAGTCTATACCTGAAAATAGTGCTCAACCTGAGTTAGTTCATTTTGCCACTCTTTGCTCCCCGTAGGCTCCACGACGTCCTCCTCAACACTCCAGAATGAGGCAGAACTGGGCGACGATGACGTGTTCACCGTAAGTACAACCTGTCTCATTGAGATGTTTAACTGTGTCAGAGATGATGTGTTCACCGTAAGTACAACCTGTCTCATTGAGATGTTTAACTGTGTCAGAGATGATGTGTTCACCGTAAGTACAACCTGTCTCATTGAGATGTTTAACTGTCAGAGATGACGTGTTCACCATAAACATGACCTGTCTCATTGAGATGTTTAACTGTCAGAGATGATGTGTTCACCGTAAACATGACCTGTCTCATTGAGATGTTTAACTGTCAGAGATGATGTGTTCACCATAAGTACAACCTGTCTCATTGAGATGTTTAACTGTCAGAGATGATGTGTTCACCGTAAGTACAACCTGTCTCATTGAGATGTTTAACTGTCAGAGATGATGTGTTCACCGTAAGTACAACCTGTCTCATTGAGATGTTTAACTGTCAGAGATGTGGTTATAGTGATGACTATCATTACATTACATAAGCCCAGCCCAAAGCCCTGATCTATCATAGGTCACTCATTAAAGCACCACTGTTACCTGTCTACCCCCCACTACGCCCTCTGTTACGTGTGTGTGTGTGTGTGTTACCTACACCATCCTCCTGTAGCGTGACACTGGGAGCAGCAGGCAGGGTCAAAAGGTCACTTCCTGTTACCACCACCTCCCCCCACCACTCACCACAATCCAACTAACGTTGGCAGCTGCATCTAAGCTTTGTGACACTGTGATTTACCAGCAGTCAGAGAGAGAGAGATGGGGGGGGGGGGTAGAGGAAGTGGCTCATCTTGACTTCAACTGTCTGTTAGAGCTAGATGAATGGTCTGAGTTTACACACATACCTCTGCACAGGCTAAGGCTCCTGTCCTCTTTAGGCACCTCTCCTAAAGTTATCAGCAGTGGCCCGGTGTGTTGCGAGGTGGGTGGTGACGTGTCAGACAGGATATACTGATTTACTACCCTGTGTACACACACACACACACACAAGAGAAGGGGGAGGGGACAGGGCTAGGAAGCACATTCTTCCTCTATTATTCCTCGTGGGCTAGCCTATACTTAACCCAACTCCCCCTCCCCTGCCTCTCGCTGAGCGGACACTATTTTTGTTGAGAGAGAGAGAGGACAGAGAGAGACAGAGACACAGAGAGAGACAGAGAAATTGAGAAGGAGAGTGAGACACAGAGAGAGATTCACTTTGTATGTGTCTACCTCACTTGCTTTGGCAATGTTAACACATGTTTCCCATGCCAATAAAGCCCTTGAATTGAATTGAATTGAATTGAGAGAAAGCGAAATTGAGAAGGAGAGTGAGACAGAGAGAGACAGAGAAATTGAGAAGGAGAGTGAGACACAGCGAGAGACAGAGAAATTGAGAAGGAGAGTGAGACAGAGAGAGAGAGAGAAATTGAGAAGGAGAGTGAGACACAGAGAGAGACAGAGAAATTGAGAAGGAGAGTGAGACACAGAGAGAGACAGAGAAATTGAGAAGGAGAGTGAGACACAGAGAGAGACAGAGAAATTGAGAAGGAGAGTGAGACACAGAGACAGAGAAATTGAGAAGGAGAGTGAGACACAGAGAGAGACAGAGAAATTGAGAAGGAGAGTGAGACACAGAGAGAGACAGAGAAATTGAGAAGGAGAGTGAGACACAGAGAGAGACAGGGAAATTGAGAAGGAGAGTGAGACAGAGAGAGACAGAGAAATTGAGAAGGAGAGTGAGACACAGAGAGAGACAGAGAAATTGAGAAGGAGAGTGAGACACAGAGAGAGACAGAGAAATTGAGAAGGAGAGTGAGACACAGAGAGAGACAGGGAAATTGAGAAGGAGAGTGAGACAGAGAGAGACAGAGAAATTGAGAAGGAGAGTGAGACACAGAGAGAGACAGAGAAATTGAGAAGGAGAGTGAGACACAGAGAGACAGAGAAATTGAGAAGGAGAGTGAGACAGAGAGAGAGACAGGGAAATTGAGGAGAGTGAGACAGAGACACACAGAGAGAGAGAGAGACAGAGAAATTGAGAAGGAGAGTGAGACAGAGAGAGACAGAGAAATTGAGGAGAGTGAGAGAGACACAGAGAGAGACAGAGAAATTGAGAAGGAGAGTGAGACAGAGAGAGACAGATAAATTGAGGAGAGTGAGACAGAGACACAGAGAGAGAGAGAGAGACAGAGAAATTGAGAAGGAGAGAGACACAGTGAGACAGAGGTGTATTTTGCTGCCATTCTTCTAGTTTTGAGACATTTAGCTGCTGTCTTCCTCTTTCACCCCCCCCTTCCCCCTTTTCTCTCCACAACATCCTCTTTCTCTCTCTCTCTCTCTCTCTCTCTCTCTGTGTGTCTCTCTGTCTCCCCTGTGTGTGGTGGGCTGCAGTAGAAACAGAGGAGAGGTGGTCTGTGTAGTGAATGATCAGCAGTAATGAGAGCAGGGTTGTATTCACTAGACCCCAAATGGAAGAAAACACCGAAACAGGGAGGGACTACCTCAACTTGGCCAATAAGAAACACTTGTTTTTTGTTTTCTGTTGCAAAAATGTTTTGCTACGATGTGCACTAATGAATATGACCCAGAGCTGGTGGCAGGGGTAGCCAGAACCGATTGACAGACAGGTGTACCCCAAGATCCACCCACTTGCAGCCCCAGAGAGAGAGAGAGAGAGAGGGGAGGGGGGGGTGGTACAGGGGGTTTGGGTTGGGGTTGTTGTTATTTTTGGGCCAGCCATTCTGAAGGGCTTTGTAACAACCAATCAACATACAGTCCACTCTGTGGGTAGATCTCAATGCTGGCCATGGAGGGAGGGGGTGGAGGGAGGGAGGGAGGGAGGGGGTGGAGGGAGGGAGGGGGTGGAGGGAGGGAGGGAGGGAGTGGAGGGAGGGAGGGGGTGGAGGGAGGGAGGGAGAAGTTAAGTTTAGTCCAACACGGTCCTCCAACACGGGGGGGACGGACGGACGGACGGACGGACGGACGGACGGACGGACGGACGGACGGACGGACGGACGGACGGACGGACGGACGGACGGACGGACGGACGGACGGACGGACGGACGGACGGACGGACGGACGGACGGACGGACGGACGGACGGACGGACGGACGGACGGACGGACGGACGGACGGACGGACGGACAGACAGACAGACAGACAGACAGACAGACAGACAGACAGACAGACAGGATCCTTTTCTAAAGCAATGCACTATATAGGGAATAGGGCTCTGGTCTAAAGTATTGCACTATATAGGGAATAGGGCTCTGGTCTAAAGTAGTGCACTATATAAGGAATAGGGCTCTGGTCTAAAGTAGTGCACTATATAAGGAATATGGCTCTGGTCTAAAGTAGTGCACTATATAGGGAATAGGGCTCTGGTCTAAAGTAGTGCACTATATAGGGAATAGGGCTCTGGTCTAAAGTAGTGCACTATATAGGGAATAGGGCTCTGGTCTAAAGTAGTGCACTATATAGGGAATAGGGCTCTGGTCTAAATAGTGCACTATATAAGGAATAGGACTCTGGTCTAAAGTAGTGCACTATATAAGGAATAGGGCTCTGGTCTAAAGTAGTGCACTATATAGGGAATAGGGCTCTGGTCTAAAGTATTGCACTATATAGGGAATAGGGCTCTGGTCTAAAGTATTGCACTATATAGGGAATAGGGCTCTGGTCTAAAGTATTACACTATATAGGGAATAGGGCTCTGGTCTAAAGTAGTGCACTATATAGGGAATAGGGCTCTGGTCTAAAGTATTGCACTATATAGGGAATAGGGTTCTGGTCTAAATAGTGCACTATATAAGGAATAGGGCTCTGGTCTAAAGTAGTGCACTATATAAGGAATAGGGCTCTGGTCTAAAGTAGTGCACTATATAGGGAATAGGGCTCTGGTCTAAAGTAGTGCACTTTATAGGGAATAGGACTCTGGTCTAAAGTATTGCACTATATAGGACACCATTTGGAACACAGAGCACACAAATCATGTTCAGCCTGTCAGTCAGTACTCTGCTGCCTGCAATGCCCCCAGAGGCTGTCCACCTGCCTGCCTGTCCAAAATATCTGTCTGGGCGCTCAGCAATGTGGAGTCACACAGACACCCATAATGTGTAGAGTCAGCTGGCTGCTGCTCGGCTAGCCGGCGGCCTGGTGTGTTTTGTGTCTGGCCAAGGTTTGACTTGGACCAAAGCCTGAGGAGGAAAGAGGCCAGGATAATGCTACTCACACAGGCTGGAAGTAGACCTGGAGAGAGAGAGGGTAGGGGGGGGGGGGGGAGCAGAGACAGAGGGGGGGAGGCAGAGACAGAGGGGGGGGCAGAGACAGAGGGGGGGAGGCAGAGACAGAGGGGGGGGGGGGCAGAGACAGAGGGGGGGGGGGGGGGGCAGAGACAGAGGGGGGGAGGCAGAGACAGAGGGGGGGGGGGGGGGGGCAGAGACAGAGGGGGGGGGGGAAGAGACAGAGGGGGGGGCAGAGACAGAGGGGGGGGGGGGGGCAGAGACAGAGGGGGGGACAGAGACAGAGGGGGGGAGCAGAGGGGGAGGGGGAGGGGGCAGAGACAGAGGGGGGGAGCAGAGACAGAGGTGGGGGAGCAGAGACAGAGGGGGGAGCAGAGACAGAGGGGGGGGAGCAGAGACAGAGGGGGGGAGCAGAGATAGAGAGGGGGGAGCAGAGACGGGCGGGGGGGGGCAGAGACAGAGGGGGGGGGCCGAGACAGAGGGGGGGGGGGCAGAGACAGAGGGGCGGGGGGCAGAGGGGGGAGATTTGGAGAGAGAAATACACTGAAGCTGGTCCTGGAACTGCAGAGGTAGATCTGTGTAAAGAGAGGCCATAGAGAAACAGAATCAGAGAGAGACATTTTGGGGTGACTGGTGGCCAGTGAAACAACTCAAACAACAATATAGACAATTTGCTCAAACCAAACCTGCCCACCGACAACTGCTTGTCCAATCAGAGCTTTACTGACTCTTCTGTGGTTTTGTCTTTTGTCCAATCAGAATGCCACAGACAGCTCGTCTAACTCCTCCTCCGAGAGACTGGAGCCCTGTCTGCAGCCACTGGACTCCTCCCCCCTCGCTGACTCATCCCACTTACACAACAACTGCATCCTGGGAAACGACCTCCACGAACCCTATAGGTTGTCAGACCACTACTTCCTAGATCTGGTAAGCCAATGGGAGGAGAGTAAGGGATGGGATGATGTTGACACTGGATGTGTCTCCCTGACCCAGTATGTAATACGAACATGTTTCAAGCAGACCACCATAGTTCCTGTGCCCGAGAACGCTGGTAACATGTCTAAATTACTACCGACCCGTAACACTCACGTCTGTAGCCAAGAAGTGCTTTGAAAGGCTGGTCATGGCTCACATCAACACCATCATTCCAGAAACCCTAGACCCACTCCAATTTGCATACCGCCCCAACCAATCCACAGATGATGCAATCTCTATTGCACTCTACACTGCCCTTTCCCACCTGGACAAAAGGAACACCTATGTGAGAATGCTATTCATTGACTACAGCTCAGAGTTCAACACCATAGTGCCCTCAAAGCTCATCACCAAGCTAAGGATCCTGGGCCTGAACCCCTCCCTGTGCAACTGGATCCTGGACTTCCTGACGGGCCGCCCCCAGGTGGTGAGGTAACAACACCTCTGCCACGCTGATCTTCAACACTGGGGCCTCAGGGGTGCGTGCTCAGCCCCCTCCTGTACTCCCTGTTCACCGACGACTGCGTGGCTAGGCACGACTCCAACACCATCATTAAGTTTGCAGACGACACAACAGTGGTAGGCCTGATCACCGACAACGATGACACAGCCTATAGGGAGGAGGTCAGAGACCTGGCAGTGTGGTGCCAGGACAACAACATCTCCCTCAACGTGAGCAAGGCGAAGGAGCTGATCGTGTACTACAGGAAAAGGCGGGCTGAGCACGTCCCTATTCACATCAACGTGGCTGTAGTGGAGCAGGTTGAGAGGTTGGTGTCCACATCACCAACAAACTAGAATGATCCAAACACACCAAGACCAAGAGGGCATGACAAAACCTATTCCCCCTCAGGAGACTGAAAAGATTTGGCATGGGTCCTCAGATCCTCAAAAGGTTCTACAGCTGCACCATCGAGAGCATCTTGACTGGTTGCATCACCGCCTGGTATGGCAACTGCTCGGCCTCCGACCGCAAGGCACTACAGAGGGTAGTGCGTAAGGCCCAGTACATCACTGGGGCCAAGCTTCCTGCCATCCAGGACCTCTATACCAGGTGGTGTCAGAGGAAGGCCCGAAAAATTGTCAAGACTTTAGCCACCCAAGTCATAGACTGTTCTCTCTGCTACTACATGGCAAACGGTACCGGAGCGCCAAGTCTAGGAAGGTACCTGAACATCTTCTACCCCCAACCCATTAGACTGCTGAACACCTTCTACCCCCAACCCATTAGATTGCTGAACATCTTCTACCCCCCAACCCATTAGACTACCTGAACATCTTCTATCCCCAACCCATTAGACTGCTGAACATCTTCTACCCCCAAACCATTAGACTGCTGAACATCTCTACCCCCAAACCATAAGACTGCTGAACAGGTTCTACCCCCAAACCATTAGACTGCTGAACAGCTTCTACCCCCAAACCATAAGACTGCTGAACAGGTTCTACCCCCAACCCATTAGACTGCTGAACAGGTTCTACCCCCAAACCATTAGACTGCTGAACAGGTTCTACCCCCAAACCATGAGAAGTTTGGACTTTTTTTTCTCCAAACCTCCATAAATCACTAATGCCGGCCCCCATTGATTTGAGGCCGTAGTATGGTGCTCCCATAGCGGGCATGGAGGTCTGGATGCCCCTTAAATGCATTTAAAACCGTTTTAAAAAATAGGGGCTTGGTAACCCAAAAATAAAACCCGGTGCCCGAAAAACATGCAATGAACAGAGATGTCTGGACTTAGTCGTTTTTCGGAACTTTTTTTCAAACCTTCCGTGAATCACTCAGGCCGGCCCCCATTAAACTACCTCGACTAACCCGTACCCCCTGTATATAGCCTCGTTATTGTTATTTTACTGTAACTTTTTTGACAGTAAAATGTATTTTGCATTTGTCTTACTCTGCATAACAGCAGTCAGCGTTTTACCCACCTCATTGTTTACCACTTCATCACTGCATATTACTAATAGTAATGCATATATTTAGAAAATACTGTGTAGTAAAATGTACACAGTGGAACTATAAATACGAAAGTTACACAGCATCATCCACACCGTGTCTGTAGCTCCAACTTGTTATCTAATGACATTTGTTCAATTCTAGGTATTTGTTCATCTCTCCTCTCCTCTCCTCTCCTCTCCTCTCCCTCTCCTCTCCTCTTCTCTCTTCTCTCCTCTCCTCTCCTCTCCTTTCCTCTCCTCTCCTCTCCTCTCCTCTCCTCTCCTCTCCTCTCCTCTCCTCTCCTCTCCTCTCCTCTCCTCTCTCTCCCTCTCCTCTCTCTTCTCTCTCCTCTCCTCTCCCTCTCCTCTCTCTCTCACCTCCCTGCAGCCTCTGCCCCGCATCCCTCGCCACGTCACCTTCCAGGACGACGAGGAGATCGTCAGGATCAACCCTCGGGAACGTTCCTGGGAGCTCCCCTTGGAATCCTCCTCCCACTCGGAACTCCACATGGACCAACTAGAACGCTCCTGGCTCACGGGCTATGAGGACTACCGCCACGCCACCGTGCGCCACAAATACATCCGCCCGCCAGACGACTCTGAGTCCTATGTCCACTTCGCTAAGAGCGAGCCACACAAACACCACTATAGTTATCCCCTGGTATCCACACCGGTAGATTCCTCCGACCCCAAACCTACCTTCAGACCTTTACCCAAGAGGCACCACTACGCCGGCTTGGGTTCGCAACACCGCCATCCAGGGGATCAGGGCTTCGGTGGGGGCGTGGTCTCGACCCAGCCCCAGCCCCTCCTCCCTGGCTCGTCTGATGGACAGGACAAGAAGTGTGAGGAGGGAGGGGTTGGCGAGCGCCTGCAGTGCCAATACTGCGGCGAAACGTTCTACGGCGGTAACAACCGACGGGGGCGCTGCCAGGATGCGCCGGACCCGATCAGGGCGTGCGTCTGGCGGGTCAGCTGCATGTGGCTGGCCGACACACTGCTGTATCACTGCATGTCTGACCCGGAGGGGGACTACTCAGACCCCTGCTCCTGTGAGGGGGGGTGGCGAGGGGAGGTTGGGCACGCGCTGGGCAGCTCTGCTGGGGTTGTCCCTAGTGGCGCCGTGTCTCTGTCTGTACCCGCCCCTTCACGCCTGCCACCGGGCCGGGGTGGCGTGCGGGAGCTGCGGGGGCAGGCATGAAGCCTCAATGACATAAACCCCAAAAAACACATAGAGGGGAGAGTGGGAGGAGGGGGAGAAGAAGAGCGGTCCTATGCCCCATTTTGGTTTTGTGGTTTTGTTACTCTACAGACGGACGTGTATATACAGCGTTGGCGTGTTGTGGCTGCCATTTTGAAATGGCGTAAAGATTGATAAGCTCCTTCTTGTGTACTTGTCCTTCTCTCTCTCCTCTTTCCACGTGACTGTCTTGTTCCCTCCATTCCTGTTTGAGGGAGGGACTCTTTATTTTTTATGGCTGACTAATATGTCATGTATCACATACAACCAGGTACTTTCTACTATTTACACCGACTTGGTGTTGAACAACTTGAATTGTTTAGTTTGCGTACGTTGTTGTCCTGTGTGGTTGTTTTCTAGGAGAGACTGTTTGATATTAGACCTGGGTTCATATAGTATTTGACATTTTCAAAAAAATTATTTCAGTGTTTGTTCTAGCCGGCCTGAAGTGCCAGATGGGCCAGATGGGCGGGGTTTGCAGTGTTTAGACTCCTATTGGTTCATTAATCCAGGCGAGATCAATCAAGCACAGTTTTAAGTCTTTGAAATGATTTCAAATAGCATTTGAACCCAGGTCCTTTTTTAGATAGTTCTGTTTATATGCCACCAGGGTCGATCCCAGCCCCCTCTAAACCGAACTGGCCTTCTGTCCCAAGTCCTTAGAGCAACGACTAGGAGATAAGCCTAAAGCTGCTGCTGTAGTAGTGTGTGTGTGTGTGCGTGTGTGTGTGCGTGTGCGTATGTGTGTATGTGCACGTGTGTGTGTTGACTAAAGCCTCCTTTGGTGTTAGTAACAAATGTTACCTCTTCGCTACCCCAGTACATTTCATTTACACCATCTTTACATAAACTGCAATATCAGCATTTATAAAGGTTTGAGTTGGACCCTACAATCAACCAGGAAACCTTCCCACTGATTAAGTCTAGTCCTGGACTTAAAAACATACTCAATGGAGAATCCATATTGAACTAGCTTCTTAGTCCAGCACTATCTTTCATTTGTGTCCAGGAAGTTGGTGTAGAGCCTACTACACAGAGGTTCAACTTTAACCTCTCCGGTGAGAATCAACAGGGACACATTGAGTTTTGACGTTTTGAATCCAAAGATCATTTTTAATTGTATTTATTTTCTCTCTGAATTGCCCCACCAGCCGCAGGGTGGACAGACAGACAGACAGACAGTGTCTAGATACCGCAGGGTGGACAGACAGACAGTTGGTAGGAGATAGTGTCTAGATACCACAGGGCAGACAGACAGACAGACAGTTGGTAGGAGATAGTGTCTAGATACCACAGGGCAGACAGACAGACAGACAGTTGGTAGGAGATAGTGTCTAGATACCACAGGGCGGACAGACAGACAGACAGTTGGTAGGAGATAGTGTCTAGATACCACAGGGCCACAGGGTGCACAGACAGATATGCCAGTTGGTAGGAAATAGATAGACAGTGCCTAGATACCTTCCTCTAAAGCCAGGAACACATTTAGAATGAGTCCCAAATGGCACCCTATTCTCATAGGGCCCTGGTCAAAGTAGTGCACTATAAACTGAATAGGCTTCTATTTGGGATGCATACTTAGCCTTTAAAAAGAAAAGGTTTTGGCAAATCTGAGGTGTGTCAATTTGGGTTTTATCTCACCACTTGAGGTTTGAAAACGTCTGACAATCGTAGATGTTTGTGAAGCACTACTTTGAGACATGGGTGTTATTAACATTTGATACAGGTTCAAAGTTGAAATGTACCTGCAGGAAATCAACTGTATATGTATCTAATATATGAGAAAGGAAGTCAAACTCAATAGGACTTTTCTATTGAGAGAATGAGTCAATGATAGATTATTATTATTAGCTTATCAGCATCGTGTACTCTCACTGAGGACCTATAAGAAGCAGTTTCACCTTTGTCCCGCCCCCTTCTCACCAGTCACACACCTTTTCTCGTATGATTGACACTGCAGCTATCCACTCCCAACACAATTTTAAAGCCCAACACTAATTACAAGAGGACTGGGGTCCGTTCAAGAGGGGGCGATGTTCTGACAAAAAAAATTCTGATTTAGAAATCAAATCAAATGTATTTATATAGCCCTTCATACATCAGCTGATATCTCAAAGTGCTGTACAGAAACCCAGCCTAAAACCCCAAACAGCAAGCAATGCAGGTGGAGAAGCACGGTGGCTAGGAAAAACTCCCTAGAAATGAGACGAGTGGACATGATTCTGTCCCAGAGGCCAGTCTATTCTACACAAGGTAGAAGTGTTCATCAGGTACTGAATGGAACAACAACAGACTGTAATGGGAAGAACTAACGTGTCTGTTTGTTCCATAGAAATACAATGGTGCGTTGTCAGGTATGCAATGTCAATGCTCCTCTCCAACCTAAATGGTTGAATGAATGTGTTGTTTCATAGAAATACAATGGTGCGTTGTCAGGTATGCAATGTCAATGCTCCTCTCCATCCTAAATGGTTGAATGAATGTGTTGTTCCATACCGTGTTGCTGTAGAAGGTGATTTGACCTATCTGTTGTTGTCTGAAAGCTTCTAATGGGGAAGGTTGTTTGGTAACTCGTTACGTAAAAGCCAACTGGTATAATGCCTTATAACTTGTTATAAGCATGTATGCACCTTTTATAAAAGTGTCACAGGCACTATATGTTAATTCACTTTCTATGGAATGATTGTCACTACTCCACTCCAGACATATAGTGCTCCTTCATCATGGGTAACAGTCCTTCATCATGGGGAACACTCCTTCATCATGGGGAACACTCCATCATGGGGAACACTTCATCATGGGGAACACTCCATCATGGGTAACAGTCCTTCATCATGGGTAACACTCCTTCATCATGGGTAACACTCCTTCATCATGGGTAACACTCCTTCATCATGGGTAACACTCCTTCATGGGTAACAGTCCATCATGGGTAACAGTCCTTCATCATGGGGAACACTCCATCATGGGTAACACTCCTTCATCATGGGTAACAGTCCTTCATCATGGGTAACACTCCATCATGGGTAACACTCCTTCATCATGGGTAACACTCCTTCATCATGGGTAACACTCCTTCATCATGGGTAACACTCCTTCATCATGGGTAACAGTCCATCATGGGTAACAGTCCTTCATCATGGGGAACACTCCATCATGGGTAACACTCCTTCATCATGGGTAACAGTCCTTCATCATGGGTAACACTCCTTCATCATGGGTAACACTCCTTCATCATGGGTAACACTCCTTCATCATGGGGAACACTCCATCATTGGGAACACTCCATCATTGGGAACACTCCTTCATCATGGGTAACAGTCCTTCATCATGGGGAACACTCCATCATGGGTAACACGCCATCATGGGTAACACTCCTTCATCATGGGGAACACTCCATCATGGGGAACACTCCTTCATGGGTAACAGTCCTTCATCATGGGGAACACTCCTTCATGGGTAACAGTCCTTCATCATGGGGAACACTCCATCATGGGTAACACTCCTTCATCATGGGTAACACTCCTTCATCATGGGTAACACTCCTTCATGGGTAACAGTCCTTCATCATGGGTAACAGTCCTTCATCATGGGGAACACCATCATGGGTAACACTCCTTCATCATGGGTAACAGTCCTTCATCATGGGTAACACTCCATCATGGGTAACACATCTTCATCATGGGTAACACTCCTTCATCATGGGTAACACTCCTTCATCATGGGTAACACTCCTTCGTCATGGGTAACACTCCTTCATCATGGGGAACACTCCATCATTGGGAACACTCCTTCATCATGGGGAACACTCCATCATGGGTAACACTCCATCATCATGGGGAACACTCCATCATGGGGAACAGTCCTCCATCATGGGTAACAGTCCTTCATCATGGGTAACAGTCCTTCATCATGGGTAACAGTCCTTCATCATGGGTAACAGTCCTTCATCATGGGTAACAGTCCTTCATCATGGGTAACAGTCCTTCATCATGGGTAACACTACTTCATCATGGGTAACACTCCATCATGGGGAACACTCATTCATCATGGGGAACACTCCTTCATCATGGGGAACATTCCTTCATCATGGGTAACACTCATTCATCATGGGGAACACTCATTCATCATGGGTAACACTCCATCATGGGTAACACTCCTTCATCATGGGTAACACTCCTTCATCATGGGGAACACTCCATCATGGGGAACACTCCATCATCACGGGTAACACTCCATCATGGGTAACACTCCTTCATCATGGGGAACAGTCCTTCATCATGGGTAACACTCCTTCATCATGGGTAACACTCCTTCATCATGGGTAACACTCCTTCATCATGGGTAACAGTCCTTCATCATGGGTAACAGTCCTTCATCATGGGTAACAGTCCTTCATCATGGGTAACAGTCCTTCATCATGGGGAACACTCATTCATCATGGGGAACACTCATTCATCATGGGGAACACTCATTCATCACGGGGAACACTCATTCATCACGGGGAACACTCATTCATCATGGGGAACACTCATTCATCATGGGGAACACTCCTTCATCATGGGGAACATTCCTTCATCATGGGTAACACTCCATCATGGGTAACACTCCATCATGGGGAACACTCATTCATCATGGGTAACACTCATTCATCATGGGTAACACTCATTCATCATGGGTAACACTCATTCATCATGGGTAACACTCATTCATCATGTGTAACAGTCCATCATGGGTAACACTCCATCATGGGTAACACTCCTTCATCATGGGTAACACTCCATCATGGGTAACACTCCTTCATCATGGGTAACACTCCTTCATCATGGGTAACACTCCTTCATCATGGATAACACTCCATCATGGGTAACACTCCATCATGGGTAACACTCCATCATGGGTAACACTCCATCATGGGTAACACTACTCCATCATGGGTAACACTCCTTCATCATGGGTAACAGTCCTTCATCATGGGTAACACTCCTTCATCATGGGTAACAGTCCTTCATCATGGGGAACACTCCATCATGGGTAACACTCCTTCATCATGGGTAACACTCCATCATGGGTAACAGTCCATCATCATGGGGAACACTCCTTCATCATGGGTAACAGTCCTTCATGGGTAACAGTCCTTCATCATGGGTAACAGTCCTTCATCATGGGTAACAGTCCATCATGGGTAACAGTCCTTCATCATGGGGAACACTCCATCATGGGTAACAGTCCTTCATCATGGGTAACACTCCATCATGGGTAACAGTCCTTCATCATGGGTAACACTCCATCATGGGTAACAGTCCTTCATCATGGGGAACACTCCATCATGGGTAACAGTCCTTCATCATGGGTAACAGTCCTTCATCATGGGTAACAGTCCTTCATCATGGGTAACACTCCTTCATCATGGGGAACACTCCATCATGGGTAACAGTCCTTCATCATGGGTAACACTCCATCATGGGTAACAGTCCTTCATCATGGGTAACACTCCATCATGGGTAACAGTCCTTCATCATGGGGAACACTCCATCATGGGTAACAGTCCTTCATCATGGGTAACAGTCCTTCATCATGGGTAACAGTCCTTCATCATGGGTAACAGTCCTTCATCATGGGTAACAGTCCTTCATCATGGGTAACACCGACCAGTATAATGCCTTAAACCTGCTATAAGCTTATGTGAGCATATTATAAAGTGAATCATCTGATTCTATGGGATGTGTTGTCAGTCTGTGTGTAATCTCATTCCCATTACCTTTCCTCCCAAATGCCAAGCGTCTGGTGTACCATCGCGTCAAACTTCGTTAGCCAAGACAGGAAGTCTGGGGGTCGAGGTTCGTCTGCTCCACTCCTGAAGTATGTCATCAGTACTGGGTTAAGAGTTGTGTGTGTGTTCCGACCTTCACTCTGTGGTGGAAGCTAAACCAAAAGCTGCCGTCTGTCTCTGGTAAAGCAGTCCCACGGCCGTGTGCACCACCCAACACACGCTGTCATTGCCTGAAAGCATAGCATTCATCTCTCTCCTTATCAATATATTTAAAAAAATAAATTGTAATGAATTAATCCACCATTGTAATGAATTAATCCACCGTTGTAATGAATTAATCCACCGTTGTAATGAATTAATCCACCGTTGTAATGAATTAATCCACCGTTGTAATGAATTAATCCACCGTTGTAATGAATTAATCCACCGTTGTAATGAATTAATCCACCGTTGTAATGATTCGATTCTTATCTGTTTTTACGCAAAGTATTTTTACATCTGGGGGGAAAAAATATATATATACACACATATACAGTGTACAAAACATTAGGAACACCTTTTGTCCTCAGAACAGCCTCAGTTCATCGGGACATGGACTCTACAAGGTCCATAGAAATGCTGGACCATGTTGACTCCAATGTTTCCCACAGTTGTGTCAAGTTGGCTGGATGTCCTTTGGATGGTGGATCATTCTGGATACACCTTATGGACTCTATGCCCCGACG
This sequence comes from Oncorhynchus kisutch, assembly GCF_002021735.2. Classification (NCBI taxonomy): domain Eukaryota; kingdom Metazoa; phylum Chordata; class Actinopteri; order Salmoniformes; family Salmonidae; genus Oncorhynchus; species Oncorhynchus kisutch. Next base: position 3,971,458 of record NW_022261981.1, on the reverse strand, counting down.
AATTGAGGCTGTTCTGCAATTCAATATGAGAAAGGTGTTCTTAATGTTTTGTACACTGTATGTATGTTGTACATTTCTTAGTATTATTATTGTTAACATTAATGATGGATGTAGCTCCTGCTTTGAGAAGGACATAGTCACCACAAAGGGCGGTCTGCCTGGTGTGACTGTATAGTCACCACAAAGGGCGGTCTGCCTGGTGTGACTGTATAGTCACCACAAAGGGCGGTCTGCCTGGTGTGACTGTATAGTCACCACAAAGGGCGGTCTGCCTGGTGTGACTGTATAGTCACCACAGAGGGGCGGTCTGCCTGGTGTGACTGTATAGTCACCACAGAGGGGCGGTGTGACTGTATAGTCACCACCGAGGGGTGGTCTGCCTTGTGTGACTGTATAGTCACCACAGCGGGGTGGTGTGACTGTATAGTCACCACAGAGGGGCAGTGTGACTGTATAGTCACCACAGAGGGGCGGTCTGCCTGGTGTGACTGTATAGTCACCAACTCCAAAAAGTTCCAACTCCAAAAAGTTCTGGGACACCGTGAAGTCCATGGAGAACAAGAGCACCTCCTCCCAGCTGCCCACTGCACTGAGGCTAGGTAACACGGTCACCACTGATAAATCCATGATTATCGAAAACTTCAATAAGCATTTCTCAACGGCTGGCCATGCCTTCCGCCTGGCTACTTCAACCTCGGCCAACAGCTCCGCCCCCCCCCGCAGCTCCTCGCCCAAGCCTATCCAGGTTCTCCTTTAACCAAATCCAGATAGCAGATGTTCTGAAAGAGCTGCAAAACCTGGACCCGTACAAATCAGCTGGGCTTGACAATCTGGACCCTCTATTTCTGAAACTATCTGCCACCATTGTCGCAACCCCTATTACCAGCCTGTTCAACCTCTCTTTCATATCGTCTGAGATCCCCAAGGATTGGAAAGCTGCCGCAGTCATCCCCCTCTTCAAAGGGGGAGACACCCTGGACCCAAACTGTTACAGACCTATATCCATCCTGCCCTGCCTATCTAAGGTCTTCGAAAGCCAAGTCAACAAACAGGTCACTGACCATCTCGAATCCCACCGTACCTTCTCCGCTGTGCAATCTGGTTTCCGAGCCGGTCATGGGTGCACCTCAGCCACACTCAAGGTACTCAACGATATCATAACCGCCATCGATAAAAGACAGTACTGTGCAGCCGTCTTCATCGACCTTGCCAAGGCTTTCGACTCTGTCAATCACCATATTCTTATCGGCAGACTCAGGAGCCTCGGTTTTTCGGATGACTGCCTTGCCTGGTTCACCAATTACTTTGCAGACAGAGTTCAGTGCGTCAAATCGGAGGGCATGCTGTCTGGTCCTCTGGCAGTCTCTATGGGGGTGCCACAGGGTTCAATTCTCGGGCCGACTCTTTTCTCTGTGTATATCAATGATGTTGCTCTTGCTGCGGGCGATTCCCTGATCCACCTCTACGCAGACGACACCATTCTATATACTTTCGGCCCGTCTTTGGACACTGTGCTATCTAACCTCCAAACAAGCTTCAATGCCATACAACACTCCTTCCGTGGCCTCCAACTGCTCTTAAACGCTAGTAAAACCAAATGCATGCTTTTCAACCGGTCGCTGCCTGCACCCGCATGCCCGACTAGCATCACCACCCTGGATGGTTCCGACCTAGAATATGTGGACGTCTATAAGTACCTAGGTGTCTGGCTAGACTGCAAACTCTCCTTCCAGACTCATATCAAACATCTCCAATCGAAAATCAAATCAAGAGTCGGCTTTCTATTCCGCAACAAAGCCTCCTTCACTCACGCCGCCAAGCTTACCCTAGTAAAACTGACTATCCTACCGATCCTCGACTTCGGCGACGTCATCTACAAAATGGCTTCCAACACTCTACTCAGCAAACTGGATGCAGTTTATCACAGTGCCATCCGTTTTGTCACTAAAGCACCTTATACCACCCACCACTGCGACTTGTATGCTCTAGTCGGCTGGCCCTCGCTACATATTCGTCGCCAGACCCACTGGCTCCAGGTCATCTACAAGTCCATGTTAGGTAAAGCTCCGCCTTATCTCAGCTCACTGGTCACGATGGCAACACCCATCCATAGCACGCGCTCCAGCAGGTGTATCTCACTGATCATCCCTAAAGCCAACACCTCATTTGGCCGCCTTTCGTTCCAGTACTCTGCTGCCTGTGACTGGAACGAATTGCAAAAATCGCTGAAGTTGGAGACTTTTATCTCCCTCACCAACTTCAAACATCAGCTATCTGAGCAGCTAACCGATCGCTGCAGCTGTACATAGTCTATTGGTAAATAGCCCACCCTTTTTCACCTACCTCATCCCCATACTGTTTTTATTTATTTACTTTTCTGCTCTTTTGCACACCATTATCTCTACCTGTACATGACCATCTGATCATTCATCACTCCAGTGTTAATCTGCAAAATTGTAATTATTTGCCTACCTCCTCATGCCTTTTGCACACATTGTATATAGACTCCCCTTTGTTTTCTACTGTGTTATTGACTTGTTAATTGTTTACTCCATGTGTAACTCTTTGTTGTCTGCTCACACTGCTATGCTTTATCTTGGCCAGGTCGCAGTTGCAAATGAGAACTTGTTCTCAACTAGCCTACCTGGTTAAATAAAGGTGAAATAAAAAAAATTTAAAAAAAAGGGGTGGTCTGCCTGGTGTGACTGTATAGTCACCACAGAGGGGCGGTCTGCCTGGTGTGACTGTATAGTCACCACAGAGGGGCGGTCTGCCTGGTGTGACTGTATAGTCACCACAGAGGGGCGGTCTGCCTGGTGTGACTGTATAGTCACCACAGAGGGGCGGTCTGCCTGGTGTGACTGTAATAGTCACCACAGAGGGGCGGTCTGCCTGGTGTGACTGTATAGTCACCACAGAGGGGCGGTCTGCCTGGTGTGACTGTATAGTCACCACAGAGGGGCGGTCTGCCTGGTGTGACTGTATAGTCACCACAGAGGGGCGGTGTGACTGTATAGTCACCACAGAGGGGCGGTGTGACTGTATAGTCACCACAGAGGGGCGGTCTGCCTGTGTGTGACTGTTTGGTCACCACAGAGGGGCGGTCTGCCTGGTGTGACTGTATAGTCACCACAGAGGGGCGGTCTGCCTGGTGTGACTGTATAGTCACCACAGAGGGGCGGTGTGACTGTATATCACCACAGAGGGGGGCGGTGTGACTGTATAGTCACCACAGAGGGGCGGTGTGACTGTATAGTCACCACAGAGGGGCGGTCTGCCTGGTGTGACTGTATAGTCACCACAGAGGGGCGGTGTGACTGTATAGTCACCACAGAGGGGCGGTGTGACTGTATAGTCACCACAGAGGGGCGGTCTGCCTGGTGTGACTGTATAGTCACCACAGAGGGGCGGTCTGCCTGGTGTGACTGTATAGTCACCACAGAGGGGCGGTGTGACTGTATAGTCACCACAGAGGGGCGGTGTGACTGTATAGTCACCACAGAGGGGCGGTGTGACTGTATAGTCACCACAGAGGGGCGGTCTGCTTGGTGTGACTATCAAAGTAAATCTCTCTGAAATATGGTTGATTCAAGGGAAGTGTTTGTCATGTCTTTGGTCACATTTGAGTGGGTCACCATGCAGGAAGCCTCCCACCATGCAGGAAGCCTCCCACCATGCAGGAAGCCTCCCACCATACAGGCAGCCTCCCACCATCCAGGCAGCCTCCCACCATGCAGGAAGCCTCCCACCATGCAGGCATTCTCCCACCATGCAGGCATTCTCCCACCATGCAGGCATTCTCCCACCATGCAGGAAGCCTCCCACCTCCCACCATGCAGGCATTCTCCCACCATGCAGGAAGCCTCCCACCATGCAGGAAGCCTCCCACCATGCAGGCATTCTCCCACCATGCAGGCATTCTCCCACCATGCAGGCATTCTCCCACCATGCAGGAAGCCTCCCACCTCCCACCATGCAGGCATTCTCCCACCATGCAGGAAGCCTCCCACCTCCCACCATGCAGGCAGCCTCCCACCAGGCAGGCAGCCTCCCACCATGCAGGCATTCTCCCACCATGCAGGCAGCCTCCCACCATGCAGGCATTCTCCCACCATGCAGGCATTCTCCCACCATGCAGGAAGCCTCCCACCTCCCACCATGCAGGCAGCCTCCCACCATGCAGGAAGCCTCCCACCTCCCACCATGCAGGAAGCCTCCCACCATGCAGGCATTCTCCCACCATGCAGGAAGCCTCCCACCTCCCACCATGCAGGAAGCCTCCCACCATGCAGGAAGCCTCCCACCATGCAGGCATTCTCCCACCGGGCAGGCATTCTCCCACCATGCAGGCAGCCTCCCACCATGCAGGCATTCTCCCACCATGCAGGAAGCCTCCCACCATGCAGGCAGCCTCCCACCAGGCAGGCAGCCTCCCACCAGGCAGGCATTCTCCCACCATGCAGGCAGGCGATGGCTGCAGGATGAAGTTGGTGAAGAGCTACTGCAGAAACTTAATGCGGTTGACATGTAGGTGCAAGTGGGACAATGTTTATCCACATGACTTTGAAAGGCACTTGACAAAAGTGATCTGCATCGAACGCGCCCAATGGAGATCGCTTTGGGACTAATAACCCTGGTCTCAAATTGAGCCAAAATCACTGTCCTGAAAACTATTCACACCGAGAGTAGCCTGTAGGGTTTTCTTCAGTTTCATGCCTACTGAACAGTACATGGACAAGAGAGAAAGGTCAACAGAGAGGAGAGTCAGGGGGACTGAGATCGGGGTCATATTCATTATGGCACATCATAGCAAAACAGAATACGAAAAACAAACGTTTCTTATTGGACAACTTCAGGCGGTTTTTCAATCTGTTTTCTTCCATGCGATGCCAAATGAACACAACCCAGGAGTGTCAGGAGGTGTGGGATCTGCATTTGAGACCAGAAGATACAGCCCTTTATTCTCTGGTGGTGTTAAAGAATTTGTGTAACCAGGTTTACATTTCCTCAGGCTTGTTCAACATTACAGGCCGACTGATCTACACAGAACATTGCATCATAAATATCTACTTCATTGTTCATTTGTAGAGGAGTCAATCACATTAGGGTTTTGATCCTCGAGAACACGGCCCTCCTCCTATTCAGTCCCTCTGCTCTGGGCTCAGTTCCTCCTCTCTTCTCTCCCTTTTGTCTTTTTCCCTAAGTGCTACTTTGTTTATGGACTAGAAATTGCTTCCTTCCTTCCTCCGGCAGCTCGCCCCCCTGGGGCCGGTGTGTGTGTTGTATTTACCACGGGGGTGACCTATAAACCCATATATGATGGAAGTAATAATGCTCCCGTCTCTCTCCTGTCCCATTCTACTTTGGACACCATTTTGAGATCTCTGGGTCCACCTCAAGTCGTAAGTGGTTTCTTTTTAATAATATAGATGATGCCTCACCGTCTTCTCTCGCTCTACTTTGGAGAATGAACAAAATTATGTCCGATGTTTCCGTGGTCAGAGGAGATGGGAAGGTCACCCTCTGCTGTTAACCTTTCGGTCTGTTTTGTCCTTCAGAAGAAAGAGCCACACAACAAGAACTTACTTATAAATCAATTTACTTTATTTAAATCAGCGACGTTAGGCAGTTACACTATGAACAATAAGAAAATAAAAAGACCAGACAGAAACATCAAATAAAAAGATGAAAGATCCAGATAACAATCACTGCTCTTGGCACTGGATAGAACATTTATGAAAACAACAAATATTATATTAGGCTTGTGTTGGGGGGGGAGAAGTGTCTCCAACATACATCATGTTGTGATGGTGAGAGCCGGACTAGTGAACTTAAATACCAGCTTTTTACTACGTCTCAGAGGACATGTTCCAGGCTGATTACGCTTTCAGTGGCTGGATAGGTGACCACATCTAGGTCCAGTTAACCAGAGAGATTAACCCTCCAGTGGCTGGATAGGTGACCACATCTAGGTCCAGTTAACCAGAGAGATTAACCCTCCAGTGGCTGGATAGGTGACCACATCTAGGTCCAGTTAACCAGAGAGATTAACCCTCCAGTGGCTGGATAGGTGACCACATCTAGGTCCAGTTAACCAGAGAGATTACACCTCCAGTGGCTGGATAGGTGACCACATCTAGGTCCAGTTAACCAGAGAGATTAACCCTCCAGTGGCTGGATAGGTGACCACATCTAGGTCCAGTTAACCAGACAGATTAACCCTCCAGTGGCTGGATAGGTGACCACATCTAGGTCCAGTTAACCAGAGAGATTAACCCTCCAGTGGCTGGATAGGTGACCACATCTAGGTCCAGTTAACCAGACAGATTAACCCTCCAGTGGCTGGATAGGTGACCACATCTAGGTCCAGTTAACCAGACAGATTAACCCTCCAGTGGCTGGATAGGTGACCACATCTAGGTCCAGTTAACCAGACAGATTAACCCTCCAGTGGCTGGATAGGTGACCACATCTAGGTCCAGTTAACCAGACAGATTAACCCTCCAGTGGCTGGATAGGTGACCACATCTAGGTCCAGTTAACCGGACAGATTAAACCTTCATTGGCTGGATAGGTGTTTAACATATCAGCTGACCACATCTAGGTCCAGTTAACCAGACAGATTAAGTCTGGTACCTGATTCAAAATGTATTCCAATGAAAAATCTCCATGGAGAATGTTTAGTCCAGGACAAATCTGTGTCTGGGAAACAGATACCATAGGATGTAGCAATCTGATACCCGACTGTGAAGTCGATGACGTGGCGTATAACCATTGGTTGTCTGCCTGGTGTGACTGTATAGTCAATCTGATACCCGACTGTGAAGTCGATGACGTGGCGTATAACCATTGGTTGTCTGCCTGGTGTGACTGTATAGTCAATCTGATACCCGACTGTGAAGTCGATGACGTGGCGTATAACCATTGGTTGTCTGCCTGGTGTGACTGTATAGTCAATCTGATACCCGACTGTGAAGTCCATGACGTGGCGTATAACCATTGGTTGTTGTGTGCAGCTCGACTGGAACAGACCTCATAAGTACAACTTTCAGATTGAACCATGTTTTTTTTTTTATATCATGACCCTCACACAACCCCACTCCTGAACCCCCGACCTTTGAACCCTACTACCGTCACTAAGGTCAGGGGGTCATGTCCCTTATAATCATCTTCACTATCCTCACTCATCATCATCATCAATTCTTCATTAAAAGCAAGGAGGAAGTTTCATATGACATATGCTCCATTTTAAAATGGTCGTGCACCACAAAAAAAGGACATTTTGTAAAAAATAACATAAAATAACTAAGATAAAGAGGATCTGTATACATCCAACAGAAGAATCAAGACATCCCTCTCCCAAAAAGAGAAATTAATCAATCATGATATACAAAACAAAACATCATATAAAAACAGGATCAGTTCTCCATGAATACTAGGTGTGTGTGTATACTGGACTGGCCAATGCCTGTGTGAGATGCATCCTGATTGTGACGTCCTTAAAAACGTATGGTAGGTTACCTCTAAATAACCACATATTTAGGATCAGTCAACCCTAACCGTACCCTGACCTTAAAGGACCCGTGCAGTGAAAAAAAAGAGATTTACTTGTTAAAAAAAAAATATGATAATCTATTTCCATACTATGAGGATGGAATAATACTGTGAAAAATGTTAAAATAATGATGATGCCCTTTTAGAGCTGTTTGAAAAGACTGCCTGAAACTTCAGCCTGTTTTGGTGTCCACAAGTTCATCTGAAAAAAAAGTCTTAATTGCCAAAATCTCACACTATCCCTTTAACCATTTGGGAAATGAGATACCATCTGACCCTGCATCAGCGATTAGGGACCGCTTCTAGCGACTCCTTTATGATACCATCTGACCCTGCATCAGCGATTAGGGACAGCTTCTAGCGACTCCTTTATGATACCATCTGACCCTGCATCAGTGATTAGGGACAGCTTCTAGCGACTCCTTTATGATACCATCTGACCCTGCATCAGCGATTAGGGACAGCTTCTAGCGACTCCTTTATGATACCATCTGACCCTGCATCAGCGATTAGGGACAGCTTCTAGCGACTCCTCTATGATACCATCTGACCCTGCATCAGCGATTAGGGACAGCTTCTAGCGACTCCTCTATGATACCATCTGACCCTGCATCAGCGATTAGGGACAGCTTCTAGCGACTCCTGAAGAGGACAGGGAAGTTTGAAGTGATTGGTAAGGAGAGGTTTAACTGTTCTAGGGGTGGGTCTCAATAGTCTAACGTTGTTCTCCTCGTCTCCTCATCTGCTTTAAGGTTGGGGACAATTCAGTTTTCACTTTCTTTAAAAAAAGAAATATCTAAACTGAAATTGACCTCAACCCTGATCTGCACTAGTCCAGAAAAAAATAGCATAGTGTGGAAATAGACTCCTTGACTAACTTTCCACCATATTGCTTTCACCGTGTTGTGAAAATCTTTCTTCGGGAGACTTGATATCCACCCTGAACTCTATCAAAATTCCTACCAACCCTGTGCTAAACTATACTAGGCCATCAGAAGACAGGAGGAGAGGAGGGCTGGAGGAGTGGTGTCCTGAACTCTACTACCAACCCTGTGCTAAACTATACTAGGCCATCAGAAGACAGGAGGAGAGGAGGACTGGAGGAGTGGTGTCCTGAACTCTACTACCAACCCTGTGCTAAACTATACTAGGCCATCAGAAGACAGGAGGAGAGGAGGACTGGAGGAGTGGTGTCCTGAACTCTACTACCAACCCTGTGCTAAACTATACTAGGCCATCAGAAGACAGGAGGAGAGGAGGACTGGAGGAGTGGTGTCCTGAACTCTACTACCAACCCTGTGCTAAACTATACTAGGCCATCAGAAGACAGGAGGAGAGGAGGACTGGAGGAGTGGTGTCCTGAACTCTACTACCAACCCTGTGCTAAACTATACTAGACCATCAGAAGACAGGAAGAGAGGAGGGCTGGAGGAGTGATGTCCTGAACTCTACCACCAACCCTTAGCTAAACTATACTAGGCCATCAGAAGACAGGAGGAGAGGAGGGCTGGAGGAGTGATGTCCTGAACTCTACTACCAACCCTGTGCTAAACTATACTAGACCATCAGAAGACAGGAGGAGAGGAGGGCTAGAGGAGTGATGTCCTGAACTCTACTACCAACCCTTAGCTAAACTATACTAGGCCATCAGACGACAGGAGGAGAGGAAGGAGGGCGTCATCACTCCCTACGGTGATGCTGTGATTCTGTTGTTTAGAAGAGGAAGAAGGATAAATAGATATCTAGTCTGCCATGGGGGAGGAAACCGTGTCTGTGTGTTTTACACATACAACATTCTAGGTGCTTCTCTATGATGACCCTTCAGTGTTTGGGTGAATATTTGGCTGTGTGTGTGTGTGTGTGTGTGTGTGTGTGTGTGTGTGTGTGTGTGTGTGTGTGTGTGTGTGTGTGTGTTTGTGTGTGTGTTTGTGTGTGGTGTCTTTAACATTGTGGAGGTCTTTATCTGACAGTGACTCCCAGTTTCTCCAGCACCCTGACACCTTTCTCCTGGTACTCCTCCCTGGTCAGCCAGAAGTTATCTTTGTCCTTCATGATGTCCGCCAGCACGGCCCCGCCCAGGAACACCATGTGCTTACGCCGCGGCGGGTCCTCGATGCGGATCTTAAATTTCTACAGAGGGAGACGGGGGGGGGGGGGGGGCAATTCAGCATTATGTCCGAGGGGAGGAGTTTGGGGAGGAGTTTGGCACAGGATGGATAAATCTTGACCTCATCATATAATGCCTAGTAATTCAGGATGCAAGGTGATTTGTAGAGCAGCGACTATATGTTCTACTTCTGTTGTGTACTATGAGCTGACTACTTAAGAGATGCTTCTTCTGTCTCCACCTAGTGGGTTAACTACAACACTGCACCATGTTGAGGAAGTGGGCCCTGTCCCAATACTTTTCAACATACATCCTTCCTCCCACCCTTCAGGTCCATTAGGAACTGGTTGGACCTTTAGACAGGTCATCATTGCAAATAACAATCTGTTATTGACTTACATTTATGAATAGAGAGTTAAATAAAAACAAAAAGATATTTAAAAAAATAGTTGTTCTCACCGAGAGTTTGTCCACGTCGCCTTTCAGCACGCGTTCCAGGTAGAGCTGTTTGAGCTCCCTCTCTAGTCGAGATGGAAGACCTGGATACATGGTGGATCCACCTGACAACACTATGTGTTTATAGAACTCAGACCTGAGAGAGGGGGGGGGGGGGGGGGGCAGAGAGAGGGGGGGGGGGGGGGGGGGGGGCGGCAGAGAGGGGGGGGGGGGGGGGGGGGGGGGGGGGGGGGGGGGGGGGCAGAGGGGGGGGGGAGAGAGAGGTGAGAGAGAGAGGTGAGAGGGGGGAGGCAGAGAGAGAGAGGTGAGAGGGGGGAGGCAGAGAGAGAGGGGAGAGAGAGGGGGGAGGCAGAGAGAGAGAGGAGAGAGAGGGGGGAGATTAAAACAGGTGACGATAAAAAAAGTTGTGTGTGTATGTATTGTCAGTGTGTGTGTGTGTGTGTATTGTCGGTCTCTGTGTGTGTGTATTATCGGTCTGTGTGTGTGTATTATCAGTCTGTGTGTGTGTGTATGCGTGTCTGTCTGTGTATTATCAGTCTGTGTGTGTATGCGTGTCTGTCTGTGTATTGTCGGTCTGTGTGTGTATTGTCGGTCTGTGTGTGTGTGTATTGTCGGTCTGTGTGTGTGTATTGTCGGTCTGTGTGTGTATTGTCGGTCTGTGTGTGTATTGTCGGTCTGTGTGTGTATTGTCGGTCTGTGTGTGTATTGTCGGTCTGTGTGTGTATTGTCGGTCTGTGTGTGTATTGTCGGTCTGTGTGTGTATTGTCGGTCTGTGTGTGTATTGTCGGTCTGTGTGTGTATTGTCGGTCTGTGTGTGTATTGTCGGTCTGTGTGTGTATTGTCGGTCTGTGTGTGTATTGTCGGTCTGTGTGTGTATTGTCGGTCTGTGTGTGTATTGTCGGTCTGTGTGTGTATTGTCGGTCTGTGTGTGTATTGTCGGTCTGTGTGTGTTAGTTACCTGGTGTCGATGTCTGCTGCATGGATAGTGTTGAAGAGCAGCTCTGCCACCCCGACTCCCTCTACGTTGATGAGATGGGGCTGGAACAAAGCCTCTGGAGCCTCGAAACGCTCCCCTCCCACCTTGATCACCCTGCCGTCTGGGAGCTGGAGGGAGGGAGGGAGATTGAAAGTCAGAGGGTGGTGTGTGTATGTTGTTCAGGCTTACGTGTGGTGAATGTGTAGTAGTGTCTTGTTGATGATCACGTGTGGTGGTGAGTGTGTGTGTGTGTGTGCATTTACTGTAAAATGTGTTAATCTGTATTTTATGAGTTGTGTGTGTCTTTGTAGCTGGCGTTGTGTGTACGTGTGTGTGTGCATGTGTAAAGGCTCTATTCAGCTCAGGCCGTGGGAGGAAGTTGAGAGCTGCCCAGCCACCGCCGCCCTGTGGCCACAAAGGATATGATGTCACGCCCCCACAGACACACTACCCACTTTGTCTCTCTCACACACACACACACTTAAGATGTGTGTTTTATAATGAGTTCCCTTCTTATGAAAGAAGAGCAATATTATGGAGGAATATTCCACCCACTCTCTGGAAGCTGCTCAGCACTTCCTGGTTCCTCTGAAGCTCCACCGACATTAACATATAGAGACCAATCCAGTGTTCAGCCCCCTGTGGTGTGGTGGTATATTCTGTTACTCATCAGCTACTCAAGAGTCGTGTGGTGTGGTGGTATATTCTGTTACTCATCAGCTGCTCAGAGTGGTGTGGTGGTATATTCTGTTACTCATCAGCTGCTCAGAGTGGTGTGGTGGTATATTCTGTTACTCATCAGCTGCTCAGAGTCGTGTGGTGTGGTGGTATATTCTGTTACTCATCAGCTGCTCAGAGTCGTGTGGGGGTATATTCTGTTACTCATCAGCTGCTCAGAGTCGTGTGGTGGTATATTCTGTTACTCATCAGCTGCTCAGAGTCGTGTGGTGTGGTGGTATATTCTGTTACTTAGCTGCTCAGAGTCGTGTGGTGTGGTGGTATATTCTGTTACTTAGCTACTCAAGAGTGGTGTGGTGTGGTGGTATATTCTGTTACTCATCAGCTGCTCAGAGTCGTGTGGTGTGGTGGTATATTCTGTTACTCATCAGCTGCTCAGAATCGTGTGGTGTGGTGGTATATTCTGTTACTTATCAGCTGCTCAGAGTCGTGTGGTGTGGTGGTATATTCTGTTACTCATCAGCTACTCAGAGTGGTGTGGTGTGGTGGTATATTCTGTTACTCATCAGCTACTCAGAGTGGTGTGGTGTGGTGGTATATTCTGTTACTCATCAGCTACTCAGAGTGGTGTGGTGTGGTGGTATATTCTGTTACTCATCAGCTACTCAGAGTCGTGTGGTGATATATTCTGTTACTCATCAGCTGCTCAGAGTGGTGTGGTGGTATATTCTGTTACTCATCAGCTGCTCAGAGTGGTGTGGTGGTATATTCTGTTACTCATCAGCTGCTCAGAGTCGTGTGGTGTGGTGGTATATTCTGTTACTCATCAGCTGCTCAGAGTCGTGTGGTGTGGTGGTATATTCTGTTACTCATCAGCTGCTCAGAGTCGTGTGGTGGTATATTCTGTTACTCATCAGCTGCTCAGAGTCGTGTGGTGTGGTGGTATATTCTGTTACTCATCAGCTGCTCAGAGTCGTGTGGTGGTATATTCTGTTACTCATCAGCTGCTCAGAGTGGTGTGGTGTGGTGGTATATTCTGTTACTCATCAGCTACTTAGGTACTAAACGACATCATAACCGCCATCGATAAAAGACAGTACTGTGCAGCCGTCTTCATCGACCTCGCCAAGGCTTTCGACTCTGTCAATCACCATATTCTTATCGGCAGACTCAGTAGCCTCGGTTTTTTCGGATGACTGCCTTGCCTGGTTCACCAATTACTTTGCAGACAGAGTTCAGTGTGTCAAATCGGAGGGCATGCTGTCCGGTCCTCTGGCAGTCTCTATGGGGGTGCCACAGGGTTCAATCCTCGGGCCGACTCTTTTCTCTGTGTATATCAATGATGTTGCTCTTGCTGCGGGCGATTCCCTGATCCACCTCTACGCAGACGACACCATTCTATATACTTTCGGCCCGTCTTTGGACACTGTGCTATCTAACCTCCAAACAAGCTTCAATGCCATACAACACTCCTTCCGTGGCCTCCAACTGCTCTTAAACGCTAGTAAAACCAAATGCATGCTTTTCAACCGGTCGCTGCCTGCACCTGCATGCCCGACTAGCATCACCACCCTGGATGGTTCCGACCTAGAATATGTGGACGTCTATAAGTACCTAGGTGTCTGGCTAGACTGCAAACTCTCCTTCCAGACTCATATCAAACATCTCCAATCGAAAATCAAATCAAGAGTCGGCTTTCTATTCCGCAACAAAGCCTCCTTCACTCAAGCCGCCAAGCTTACCCTAGTAAAACTGACTATCCTACCGATCCTCGACTTCGGCGATGTCATCTACAAAATGGCTTCCAACACTCTACTCAGCAAACTGGATGCAGTCTATCACAGTGCCATCCGTTTTGTCACTAAAGCACCTTATACCACCCACCACTGCGACTTGTATGCTCTAGTCGGCTGGCCCTCGCTACATATTCGTCGCCAGACCCACTGGCTCCAGGTCATCTACAAGTCTATGCTAGGTAAAGCTCCGCCTTATCTCAGCTCACTGGTCACGATGGCAACACCCATCCGTAGCACGCGCTCCAGCAGGTGTATCTCACTGATCATCCCTAAAGCCAACACCTCATTTGGCCGCCTTTCGTTCCAGTACTCTGCTGCCTGTGACTGGAACGAATTGCAAAAATCGCTGAAGTTGGAGACTTTTATCTCCCTCACCAACTTCAAACATCAGCTATCTGAGCAGCTAACCGATCGCTGCAGCTGTACATAGTCTATTGGTAAATAGCCCACCCTTTTCACCTACCTCATCCCCGTACTGTTTTTATTTATTTACTTTTCTGCTCTTCTGCACACCAATATCTCTACCTGTACATGACCATCTGATCTTTTATCACTCCAGTGTTAATCTGCAAAATTGTAATTATTTGCCTACCTCCTCATGCCTTTTGCACACATTGTATATAGACCCCCCCTTCGTTTTCTACTGTGTTATTGACTTGTTAATTGTTTACTCCATGTGTAACTCTTTGTTGTATGCTCACACTGCTATGCTTTATCTTGGCCAGGTCGCAGTTGCAAATGAGAACTTGTTCTCAACTAGCCTACCTGGTTAAATAAAGGTGTTCTCAACTAGCCTACCTGGTTAAATAAAGGTGTTCTCAACTAGCCTACCTGGTTAAATAAAGGTGTTCTCAACTAGCCTACCTGGTTAAATAAAGGTGTTCTCAACTAGCCTACCTGGTTAAATAAAGGTGTTCTCAACTAGCCTACCTGGTTAAATAAAGGTGTTCTCAACTAGCCTACCTGGTTAAATAAAGGTGTTCTCAACTAGCCTACCTGGTTAAATAAAGGTGTTCTCAACTAGCCTACCTGGTTAAATAAAGGTGAAATAAAAAATAAAAAAATAAAAAAGTGGTGTGGTGTGGGGGTATATTCTGTTACTCATCAGCTGCTCAGAGTCGTGTGGTGTGGGGGTATATTCTGTTACTCATCAGCTGCTCAGAGTCGTGTGGTGGTATATTCTGTTACTTATCAGCTGCTCAGAGTCGTGTGGTGTGGTGTTATATTCTGTTACTCATCAGCTGCTCAGAGTCGTGTGGTGTGGGGGTATATTCTGTTACTCATCAGCTGCTCAGAGTCGTGTGGTGGTATATTCTGTTACTTATCAGCTGCTCAGAGTCGTGTGGTGTGGGGGTATATTCTGTTACTCATCAGCTGCTCAGAGTCGTGTGGTGGTATATTCTGTTACTCATCAGCTGCTCAGAGTGGTGTGGTGGTATATTCTGTTACTCATCAGCTGCTCAGAGTCGTGTGGTGTGGTGTTATATTCTGTTACTTATCAGCTGCTCAGAGTCGTGTGGTGTGGTGGTATATTCTGTTACTCATCAGCTGCTCAGAGTCGTGTGGTGGTATATTCTGTTACTCATCAGCTGCTCAGAGTGGTGTGGTGGTATATTCTGTTACTCATCAGCTGCTCAGAGTCGTGTGGTGTGGTGTTATATTCTGTTACTTATCAGCTGCTCAGAGTCGTGTGGTGTGGTGGTATATTCTGTTACTCATCAGCTACTCAGAGTGGTGTGGTGTGGTGGTATATTCTGTTACTCATCAGCTACTCAGAGTCGTGTGGTGATATATTCTGTTACTCATCAGCTACTCAGAGTCGTGTGGTGGTATATTCTGTTACTCATCAGCTGCTCAGAGTCGTGTGGTGGTATATTCTGTTACTCATCAGCTGCTCAGAGTGGTGTGGTGGTATATTCTGTTACTCATCAGCTGCTCAGAGTCGTGTGGTGTGGTGTTATATTCTGTTACTTATCAGCTGCTCAGAGTCGTGTGGTGTGGTGGTATATTCTGTTACTCATCAGCTACTCAGAGTGGTGTGGTGTGGTGGTATATTCTGTTACTCATCAGCTACTCAGAGTCGTGTGGTGATATATTCTGTTACTCATCAGCTACTCAGAGTCGTGTGGTGGTATATTCTGTTACTCATCAGCTGCTCAGAGTCGTGTGGTGGTATATTCTGTTACTCATCAGCTGCTCAGAGTGGTGTGGTGGTATATTCTGTTACTCATCAGCTGCTCAGAGTCGTGTGGTGTGGTGTTATATTCTGTTACTTATCAGCTGCTCAGAGTCGTGTGGTGTGGTGGTATATTCTGTTACTCATCAGCTACTCAGAGTGGTGTGGTGTGGTGGTATATTCTGTTACTCATCAGCTACTCAGAGTCGTGTGGTGATATATTCTGTTACTCATCAGCTACTCAGAGTCGTGTGGTGGTATATTCTGTTACTCATCAGCTGCTCAGAGTGGTGTGGTATGGTATATTCTGTTACTCATCAGCTGCTCAGAGTGGTGTGGTGGTATATTCTGTTACTCATCAGCTGCTCAGAGTGGTGTGGTGGTATATTCTGTTACTCATCAGCTACTCAGAGTCGTGTGGGGGTATATTCTGTTACTCATCAGCTGCTCAGAGTCGTGTGGTGGTATATTCTGTTACTCATCAGCTGCTCAGAGTCGTGTGGTGGTATATTCTGTTACTCATCAGCTGCTCAGAGTGGTGTGGTGGTATATTCTGTTACTCATCAGCTGCTCAGAGTCGTGTGGTGGTATATTCTGTTACTCATCAGCTGCTCAGAGTCGTGTGGTGTGGTGGTATATTCTTTTACTCATCAGCTGCTCAGAGTCGTGTGGTGTGGTGGTATATTCTGTTACTCATCAGCTGCTCAGAGTCGTGTGGTGGTATATTCTGTTACTCATCAGCTACTCAGTCGTGTGGTGGTATATTCTGTTACTCATCAGCTGCTCAGAGTCGTGTGGAGGTATATTATGTTACTCATCAGCTGCTCAGAGTCGTGTGGTGGTATATTCTGTTACTCATCAGCTGCTCAGAGTCGTGTGGTGTGGTGGTATATTCTGTTACTCATCAGCTGCTCAGAGTCGTGTGGTGGTATATTCTGTTACTCATCAGCTGCTCAGAGTCGTGTGGTGGTATATTCTGTTACTCATCAGCTGCTCAGAGTCGTGTGGTGTGGTGGTATATTCTGTTACTCATCAGCTGCTCAGAGTCGTGTGGTGTGGTGGTATATTCTGTTACTCATCAGCTGCTCAGAGTGGTGTGGTGTGGAATATTCTGTTACTCATCAGCTGCTCAGAGTGGTGTGGTGGTATATTCTGTTACTCATCAGCTGCTCAGAGTGGTGTGGTGGTATATTCTGTTACTCATCAGCTGCTCAGAGTCGTGTGGTGGTATATTCTGTTACTCATCAGCTGCTCAGAGTCGTGTGGTGTGGTGGTATATTCTGTTACTCATCAGCTACTCAGTCGTGTGGTGGTATATTCTGTTACTCATCAGCTGCTCAGAGTCGTGTGGAGGTATATTCTGTTACTCATCAGCTGCTCAGAGTCGTGTGGTGGTATATTCTGTTACTCATCATCTGCTCAGAGTCGTGTGGTGTGGTGGTATATTCTGTTACTCATCAGCTGCTCAGAGTCGTGTGGTGGTATATTCTGTTACTCATCAGCTACTCAGTCGTGTGGGGGTATATTCTCAGAGTCGTGAAGGGGTATATTCTGTTACTCATCAGCTGCTCAGAGTCGTGTGGGGGTATATTCTGTTACTCATCAGCTGCTCAGAGTCATGTGGTGGTATATTCTGTTACTCATCAGCTGCTCAGAGTCGTGTGGGGGTATATTCTCAGTCGTGTGGGGGTATATTCTCAGTCGTGTGGGGGTATATTCTGTGGGGGTCATTGGGGGGTTCTATGCACCATAAATATGTTATTTTAGATTGAAGCTCCAGACAACAACAAAACAGCTGCTAAACGCTATTGATACTGGCCTGTTATTTAGGGTCCAAAAATGTGGTCCAAAAGTTCTGAATTGGTCACTAGGGGTCTATTTACACTGACCGTGCAGGACTCAACCAGCAAAGAGGTTAGTTACTGACCTGGTCCGACTCACCTGGTAGGACAGTGGTACTGACCCGGTAGGACAGTGGTACTGACCTGGTAGAACTGACCCAGTAGGACAGTGGTACTGATCTGGTAGGTCTGACCCAGTAGGACAGTGGTACTGACCTGGTAGGACTGACCCGGTAGGACAGTGGTACTGACCTGGTAGGACTGACCCGGTAAGACTGTGGTACTGACCCGGTAGGACAGACCCGGTAGGACAGACCCAGTAGGACAGTGGTACTGACCCAGAAGGACAGTGGTACTGACCCAGAAGGACAGTGGTACTGACCTGGTAGGACTCGACCAGCACGGTGGTCTCCAGAGCCAGTTTCTGCTCCTGTTCGATGTTGTAACCCACGTAGCACAGCTTCTCCTTCATCATACGCACCGTCTCAAAGTCCGCCGAGTGGTTGAACGCATAGCCTCTCAGCAACAACAGCTGGAGATCAGAGACGTAGAGAGGTGTTTCCACCAAGCTTATTAGGGAAAGGGGGATACCGTGTCAGTTGTACAACTGAAATGTGTCTTCCACATTTAACCCAACCCCTCTGAATCACCCTTAATCAACATCCACGTCTTCAGAACCCAGGGAACAGTGGGTTAAACTGCCTTGCTCAGTGGCAGAATGACAGATTTTTACCCTGTTAGCTTGGGGATTCGATCCAGCAACCTTTCGGTTACCGGCCCAACGCTCTAACCACTAGGCTACCTGCTGGTTACCGGCCCAACACTCTAACCACTAGGCTACCTGCTGGTTACTGGCCCAACACTCTAACCACTAGGCTACCTGCTGGTTACCGGCCCAACACTCTAACCACTAGGCTACCTGCTGGTTACTGGCCCAACACTCTAACCACTAGGCTACCTGCTGGTTACCGGCCCAACGCTCTAACCACTTGGCTGCCTGCTGGTTACCGGCCCAACGCTCTAACCACTAGGCTACCTGCTGGTTACCGGCCCAACGCTCTAACCACTAGGCTGCCTGCTGGTTACCGGCCCAACGCTCTAACCACTAGGCTACCTGCTGGTTACCGGCCCAACGCTCTAACCACTAGGCTACCTGCTGGTTACCGGGCCCAACGCTCAAACCACTAGGCTACCTGCTGGTTACCGGCCCAACGCTCTAACCACTATGCTACCTGCTGGTTACTGGGCCCAACGCTCTAACCACTAGGCTACCTGCTGGTTACCGGCCCCAACGCTCTAACCACTAGGCTGCCTGCTGGTTACCGGCCCAACGCTCTAACCACTAGGCTACCTGCTGGTTACCGGCCCAACGCTCTAACCACTAGGCTACCTGCTGGTTACCGGGCCCAACGCTCAAACCACTAGGCTACCTGCTGGTTACCGGCCCAACGCTCTAACCACTATGCTACCTGCTGGTTACTGGGCCCAACGCTCTAACCACTAGGCTACCTGCTGTTACCGGCCCAACGCTCTAACCACTAGGCTGCCTGCTGGTTACCGGCCCAACGCTCTAACCACTAGGCTACCTGCTGGTTACTGGCCCAACACTCTAACCACTAGGCTACCTGCTGGTTACCGGCCCAACGCTCTAACCACTAGGCTGCCTGCTGGTTACCGGCCCAACGCTCTAACCACTAGGCTACCTGCTGGTTACCGGCCCAACGCTCTAACCACTAGGCTGCCTGCTGGTTACCGGCCCAACGCTCAAACCACTAGGCTACCTGCTGGTTACCGGCCCAACGCTCTAACCACTATGCTACCTGCTGGTTACTGGGCCCAACGCTCTAACCACTAGGCTACCTGCTGGTTACCGGCCCAACGCTCTAACCACTAGGCTGCCTGCTGGTTACCGGCCCAACGCTCTAACCACTAGGCTTTTCCACAGGACAGAACTGGGACAGTGAATGAGGACCGTAGCTGGGTGGAGTACAACTACAGACCAAAAGCTGCATGTTCCAGTCGCATCGGGGACAACCATAACCCAATTCTCCTAACCTGCCGCGTTCCATTCTCCTAACCTGCCGCGTTCCATTCTCCTAACCTGCCGCGTTCCATTCTCCTAACCTGCCGCGTTCCATTCTCCTAACCTGCCGCGTTCCATTCTCCTAACCTGCCGCGTTCCATTCTCTGCTTTCTATAGTTGTACTCCATTTAACCAAAACAGTGAATGAGGGGGCAATCAATGTGTATGAGATCCAGGGGTCAGAGGTACCTTAATGAGGTAGCGGGTTATGTCCCTCCCAGCGATGTCCAGGCGTCGTGTCAGATGGGGCAAGCTGAAGCCCTCGTACACCGGACAGATGTGTGTCACACCGTCCCCAGAGTCCACCACAACACCTGTCAGCAGGCCTGAGGGCAGAAACACACAGAGAGGTCAGACACTCGCGCACACACAGAGAGGTCAGACACTCACGCGCACACACAGTGGTCACACACACACAGGTCAGACACACACACAGACAGAGGTCAGACACACACACACACAGAGGTCAAACACACACACACACAGAGGTCAAACACACACACACACAGAGGTCAGACACACACACACACAGAGGTCAGACACACACACACACAGAGGTCAGACACACACACACACACACAGGTCAGACACACACACACACACACAGGTCAGACACACACACACACACACACGTCAGACACACACACACACGTCAGACACACACACACACGTCAGACACACACACACACGTCAGACACACACACACACGTCAGACACACACACACACGTCAGACACACACACACAGAGGTCAAACACACACACACACAGAGGTCAAACACACACACACAGAGGTCAAACACACACACACACACACAGAGGTCAGACACACACACACACACACACACAGAGGTCAGACACACACACACACACACACACAGAGGTCAGACACACACACACACACAGAGGTCAAACACACACACACACACACAGAGGTCAAACACACACACACACACAGAGGTCAAACACACACACACACACACAGAGGTCAGACACACACACACACACACACCGGTCAGACACACAGAGGTCAGACACACACACACACACACACACACACAGAGGTCAGACACACACACACACACAGGTCAGACACACACGTCAGACACACACACACACGTCAGACACGTCAGACACGTCAGACACACACACACAGAGGTCAGACACGTCAGACACACACACACAGAGGTCAGACACACACACACACACACAGGTCAGACACACACACACACAGAGGTCAACACAACACACACAGAGGTCAAACACACACACACACAGAGGTCAGACACACAACACACACAGAGGTCAGACACACACACACACACACACACACAGAGGTCAGACACACACACAGAGGTCAGACACACACACACAGAGGTCAGACACACACACACAGAGGTCAGACACACACACACACACACAGAGGTCAGACACACACACACACACACAGATGGTCAGACACACACACCCCACACAGAGTCAGACACACACACACACACCCAGAGGTCAGACACACACACACACAGAGGTCAGACACACACACACAGAGGTCAGACACACACACACACGAGGTCAGACACACCACACACACAGAGGTCAGACACCACACACACACAGAGGTCAGACACACACACACACAGAGGTCAGACACACACACACACACACACAGAGGTCAGACACACACACACACACAGAGGTCAGACACACACACACACACACACAGAGGTCAGACACACACACACACACACACCAGAGGTCAGACACACACACACACACCACAGAGGTCAGACACACACACACACACACAGAGGTTCAGACACACACACACACACAACACAGAGGTCAGACACACACACACACACACAGAGGTCAGACAACACACACACACAGAGGTCAGACACACACACACACACACAGAGGTCAGACACACACACACACACACAGAGGTCAGACACACACACACACACAGAGGTCAGCAACACACAGAAGGTCAGACACACACACACACACAGAGGTCAGACACACACACACACACACAGAGGTCAGACACACACAACACACACAGAGGTCAGGACACACACACACAACACAGAGGTCAGACACACACACACACACACACAGAGGTCAGACACACACACACACACAGAGGTCAGACACACAACACACACACACAGAGGTCAGACACACACACACACACACAGAGGTCAGACACACACACACACACACAGAGGTCAGACACACACACACACACACAGAGGTCAGACACACACACACACACACACAGAGGTCAGACACACACACACACACAGAGGTCAGACACACACACACACAGAGGTCAGACACACACACACACACACAGAGGTCAGACACACACACACACACACAGAGGTCAGACACACACACACACACACAGAGGTCAGACCACACACACACACACAGAGGTCAGACACACACACACACACAGAGGTCAGACACACACACACACACACAGAGGTCAGACACACACACACCACACAGAGGTCAGACACACACACACACACAGAGGTCAGACACACACACACACACAGAGGTCAGACACACACACACACACAGAGGTCAGACACACACAACAACAGAGGTCAGACACACACACACACAGAGGTCAGACACACACACACACAGAGGTCAGACACACACACACCACAGAGGTCAGACACACACACACACACAGAGGTCAGACACACACACACACACAGAGGTCAGACACACACACACCACACAGAGGTCAGACACACACAACACACACAGAGGTCAGACACACACACACACACACAGAGGTCAGACACAACACACACACACACAGAGGTCAGACACACACACACACACAGAGGTCAGACACACACACACACACAGAGGTCAGACCACACACACACACACAGAGGTCAGACACACACACACCACACAGAGGTCAGACACACACACACACACAGAGGTCAGACACACACACACACAGAGGTCAGACACACACACCACAGAGGTCAGACACACACACACACACAGAGGTCAGACACACACACACACAGAGGTCAGACACACACACACACAGAGGTCAGACACACACACACACACAGAGGTCAGACACACACACACACAGAGGTCAGACACACACACACAGAGGTCAGACACACACACACACACAGAGGTCAGACACACACACACACACACAGAGGTCAGACACACACACACACACACAGAGGTCAGACACACACACACACACACAGAGGTCAGACACACACACACACACAGAGGTCAGACACACACACACAGAGGTCAGACACACACACACAGAGGTCAGACACACACACACAGAGGTCAGACACACACACACAGAGGTCAGACACACACACACAGAGGTCAGACACACACACACAGAGGTCAGACACACACACACAGAGGTCAGACACCACACACACAGAGGTCAGACACACACACACACAGAGGTCAGACACACACACACAGAGGTCAGACACACACACACAGAGGTCAGACACACACACACACAGAGGTCAGACACACACACACACACACAGAGGTCAGACACACACACACAGAGGTCAGACACACACACACACAGAGGTCAGACACACACACACACACACACAGAGGTCAGACACACACACACACACAGAGGTCAGACACACACACACACACAGAGGTCAGACACACACACACACACAGAGGTCAGACAACACACACACACAGAGGTCAGACACACACAACACACCACAGAGGTCAGACACACACACACACAGAGGTCAGACACACACACACACAGAGGTCAGACACACACACACACAAGAGGTCAGACACACACACACACAGAGGTCAGACACACACACACACAGAGGTCAGACACAACACACACACACACACACAGAGGTCAGACACACACACACACACACACACACAGAGGTCAGACACACACACACACAGAGGTCAGACACACACACACACACACAGAGGTCAGACACACACACACACACACAGAGGTCAGACACACACACACACACACAGAGGTCAGACACACACACACAGAGGTCAGACACACACACACAGAGGTCAGACACACACACACACAGAGGTCAGACACACACACACACACAGAGGTCAGACACACACACACACAGAGTAACATAATTAACACACCCACGATACGTTTCACAAACCCTCTGAATGGGAGGGAGTAAGCTGTGTTGAGTTGGGGCTTAAAGTGAACCAGAGAGAGTTGAAGAGGCTGTGTGTTCCTCTAGTCTAGTACCTTGGGCGTAGAGCGTCAGCACAGCCTGGATAGCAATGTAGACCCCTGAGAACTGATACGTCTCAAACATCACCTACCAGAGACAGAAAGACAACTTTAAAAGACTGTAATGATGAAAATGTAATGATGAAAATGTGTAACACTCACACAGCTTTAGAGCTCTGTTAATGCTGACCCCACTGACCCTCACACAGCTTTAGAGCTCTGTTAATGCTGACCCCACTGACCCTCACACAGCTTTAGAGCTCTGTTAATGCTGACCCCACTGACCCTCACACAGCTTTAGAGCTCTGTTAATGCTGACCCCACTGACCCTCACACAGCTTTAGAGCTCTGTTAATGCTGACCCCACTGACCCTCACACAGCTTTAGAGCTCTGTTAATGCTGACCCCACTGACCCTCACACAGCTTTAGAGCTCTGTTAATGCTGACCCCACTGACCCTCACACAGCTTTAGAGCTCTGTTAATGCTGACCCCACTGACCCTCACACAGATGTTCCTACATTAGTTCTCATACGGTAATGAGGTTAGAGTGGTAGCTAGCTGTTGCTATGCACTTGGAGTCAACTTGCTACACACCCCCCCCCCCCTCCGACATACACACCTCAATGATCTTCTCTCGGTTCTTGGTGGGGTTCATGGGCGGCTCGGTGAGCAGGATCTTGCAGTTCCTGGAGTCGATGTTGAGCTTCTCAGGCCCGAAGGTGTAGTCCCACAGGTGCTTCATGTCGTCCCAGTTCCTGACGATGCCGTTCTCCATGGGGTAGTTGACCTCTAGCATGGAGCGCAGCTCGCTGGCCTCGTCGCCCACCATCAGGTCCTGTAGACGTTGAGGGGTTTAAGGTTCAGATAGACACCCCTGGGTCGTGTTCATTAGCACACGATGTGACAAAGCATTTTGCAACCGTAAACAGAAACAAGCGTTTTTTTCTTATTGGAAAAGTTGGTGTTGTTCTCCGTGGGATAGTTTGGGTTCGATCGGTGGAGGGCCTCATGAATATGGCCCTGGAGAAATCAGACCGTTAGCTTAGCTGTACCGTCACCTTTGACCTTTCACCTTTCACCAGCAGTAACAGAGGGGCATGGCAACACTGCCTCCATGACGACCTAAAGAGACACAGTAATGGGATATACACATACGCAGCAGCGCTCAACAAGAAAAGAGGCAAGTCACATCCGTTAGCAATTACCCAGCATGCATTCTTTAAAACAGCATGTTTCCATGCATTCACTCTTAAAACCTGTTCCCTTTCTGACCAGAGCACAGGGCTACAATCTTAAACTTGAGAAACATGCAAGTAACTGAGAAGTTTGCCTGACAATCTGCATGCAGGTCAAGTTCAGATTCAGTCTCATTTGAGCAAGGCTCAGTCAGAGTTACATGCAAACCAGGCATTGGGAATCACAACATGATTTGGTTAGCCAAGTGTTAGTCACACAGTACAACGTTTCCTATTTCACTGGCACACACTGAGCCTGACGTTCAGCAGCGCAGACTAGAAAACTGTTGCCCACGGAAGCTACTTGACACGTTTAGAAACCGTAGCCTGGTCCCAGATCTGTTTGTTTTGGTTGGACTTGTGCCAACTGCTAGGGTCAATGGTTGGGACAAACAGATCTAGGACCAGGTTAGAGAAACAGTTGATACAGTGTGTGTTTAGGCACTGAAGGAGCCCCCGTCTGGCAGTGCCATGTGTTTTCAATGAAGACCTGCTGCTTCCATCCTGTCTGTTCTGCCAATCAACAGCCATGTACACACACCATGTACACACAACATCACACACCACCATCATCACACACACACACACACCACCATCATCACACACCACCATCACCATCACAATCACACACACCATCATCACACCATCATCACACATCATCATCATCACAAACCCCATCATCACACACACACACACACCATCAAACACACCATCATCACAAACACACCACCATCACAAACACACCATCATCACACACACACCATCATCACACACACACACCATCATCACACACACACACCATCATCACACACACACCATCATCACACACACACACCATCATCACACACACACACCATCATCACACACACACACCATCATCACACACACACACCATCATCACACACACACCATCATCACACACACACCATCATCACACACACACCATCATCACACACACACCATCATCACACACACACCATCATCACACACACACACTATCACACCATTGTCACACACCATCATCACAAACCCCATCATTACAAACCCCATCATCACACACACCATCAAACACACACACCATCAAACACACACCATCAAACACACCATCACAACTTCCAATTCATTATCTGAAAGCTGATGGACATTTGCTGTACTAGTATTGTTGTTAATAAGTTCAACTTGTCTTCCTAAACCAAGACAGTTTCAAATCTCCCTGTACTGTTGTATTAAAGGTACCGGTGGGGGACCATAAAACACAATCTGACAAGACCCCCAGCCAAAAGTGCACGAGTCGTCGCCCGATAGTCATCTCATTGTCCCTCATTTGTTTGCATGTTCGTCCACCACTTGTAGGTCTTCCACCACTGATGTCACTCAACCCTGATCATCATCTTCTCTCTCTGCATCAACCTGTCCACTCCAAACATCTTGGAGAGAGTACCGAGGTTTCTAATCTTGGTGAAGGCACCAGGGTTAGAAGCACAATATGCACAACTGTAGTGTTTTGTGTTTTAATCAACTTAAACGACGACAAAAGACAGGTATGTTCATGTTCATTGATTAGGGATATCATCATTGATTAGGGATATCATCATTGATTAGGGATATCATCATTGATTAGGGATATCATCATTGATTAGGGATATCAACATTGATTAGGGATATCAACATTGATTAGGGATATCATCATTGATTAGGGATATCATCATTGATTAGGGATATCATCATTGATTAGGGATATCAACACCCTCCCCATGTGTTTCCAAATCAAAGTAAACATAATTAAAACACCCTGTTTTCTAAGAATTCTTTCAAATTATTAGAACATCGAAACACCTTAAAATCGCTGTTCCAGCGGTTTGATCTGCACATGAGCTAGCACCAGGGGTGCGATCCGCACATGAGCTAGCACCAGGGGTGCGATCCGCACATGAGCTAGCACCAGGGGTGTGATCCGCACATGAGCTAGCACCAGGGGTGTGATCCGCACATGAGCTAGCACCAGGGGTGTGATCCGCACATGAGCTAGCACCAGGGGTGCGATCCGCACATGAGCTAGCACCAGGGGTGCGATCCGCACATGAGCTAGCACCAGGGGTGCGATCCGCACATGAGCTAGCACCAGGGGTGCGATCCGCACATGAGCTAGCACCAGGGGTGTGATCCGCACATGAGCTAGCACCAGGGGTGCGATCCGCACATGAGCTAGCACCAGGGGTGCGATCCGCACATGAGCTAGCACCAGGGGTGTGATCCGCACATGAGCTAGCACCAGCCGGGACAGTCTCCCTCTAGCTCGAGTGAAGGGAGTTGGGAACAGCTGAATGGGTCTTAGAAGTTGTTCACATACAAAATCTTTATGTCCCAACTCACAATCTAATATGCTTCCCCAAAATAACATTTTTTTGTTGTGGTAGAACATTTATATTCATTGCTGATTTGAAATGATTTATACTTTTACTTTTGATACTTGATACTATATTTTAGCAATAGCATTTATTTTTAATACTTACGTATATTTATTTACTTAAGTAGTATTTATTTACTTAAGTAGTATTTATTTACTTAAGTAGTATTTATTTACTTAAGTAGTATTTTACTAGGTGACTTGAGCCATTTTCTATTAAAGGTATATTTACTTTTACTCAAGTAGGACAATTTAGAACTTTTCCACCACTGCATGTGCATATAGGCACATTAATTTCTTAATTTTAAATGAAAGTATGATCACTTATCTGAGAAGGTACCAAAAAAATGTCTGAACAATTGGTTATCTGAGGGTTGACTCAACACCAACGTTTTTTTCTTCAGTTTTGAAATTGGCCACTAGGGGAACACAACTCAATAACTTAATCATGAAACATCTGATTGGCTAAGAATAAAAAAAACTGTTATGGATATAACAACCAGATTAATTGGCTGAAACATAAAACAGCGGAAAAAGTTGATTATAAAACTAGTTTTTTATTATACGTGGGCTTAATGGGTACGTGGGCTTAATGGGCACGTGGCCTTAATGGGCACGTGGGCTTAATGGGCACGTGGGCTTAATGGGCACGTGGGCTTAATGGGCACGTGGGCTTAATGGGCACGTGGGCTTAATGGGTACGTGGGCTTAATGGGTACGTGGGCTTAATGGGTACGTGGGCTTAATGGGTACGTGGGCTTAATGGGTACGTGGGCTTAATGGGTACGTGGGCTTAATGGGTACGTGGGCTTAATGGGTACGTGGGCTTAATGGGTACGTGGGCTTAATGGGTACGTGGGCTTAATGGGTACGTGGGCTTAATGGGCACGTGGGCTTAATGGGCACGTGGGCTTAATGGGCACGTGGGCTTAATGGGCACGTGGGCTTAATGGGCACGTGGGCTTAATGGGCACGTGGGCTTAATGGGCACGTGGGCTTAATGGGCACGTGGCCTTAATGGGCACGTGGCCTTAATGGGTACGTGGGCTTAATGGGTACGTGGGCTTAATGGGTACGTGGGTACGTGGGCTTAATGGGTACGTGGGCTTAATGGGTAAGTGGGCTTAATGGGTACGTGGGCTTAATGGGTACGTGGGCTTAATGGGTACGTGGGCTTAATGGGTACGTGGGCTTAATGGGTACGTGGGCTTAATGGGTACGTGGGCTTAATGGGTACGTGGGCTTAATGGGTACGTGGGCTTAATAGGCATGCTGACCCTATATAGGGAACAGGATGTCATTTCAGACACAGGCCATGTAGCATTCAAGTTCCTTCTGCTAAACTAACTTGAGATGAAAAACAGGAACAACAAAACAGTGAAATGAGTGGACTCTTAAAAAAATATATATATATAATCACTAGATTTCTGTCCGCCTAGTCATTAGGAATCCATTTTTCTCCACAGAAGTATTTAAAATGTTATAATTAGCCAAATAAAACACCAATTAGAGACAAATTAAATATAGCTAACAACAACAAATAAAAGGCACTCCAAATGTAGTAAAAAACACAGCATCTCTCCGTTAGGCAACCAGGGAGGACATGGGCCTGCACACGCCAGCCAGGAACTCACACCACTTACCATCTTCTCAATATTCTACTTCATCATGTGATGACAGGTGAAGGAGGTGGAGCATAAAGTAGAGAGTCAGCCAGTAAAACAAAGAGAGAGGAAGGGATGTCATTTTAAAAATAGGTGTTACTAGACTCAGGGAGTCAGTATGTCAGACATAGATGAGATTAAGCCTAGTCCATGCTTCGTGGTCCAGGAATAGGGTTGTTGTGTCGGGGTAACTTTTGAACCAACATTGGAGTGTTGCACAGGAGAGGATAGCTTTGTAGTATTACCTTAATCTCAATGTTGCCCACTTTGGCTGTGGAGCGAATGATTGGCCTGCCCACCAAGGCAGGGAAGATGTGCTCGGGGAAGTTGGAGCCTGCATAGCCACACTTCACAAACTGAGAGAGAGACAGAGAGAGAGAGATATTTATATATTCTCTTTAGTTAAAATATTTTACAAGGCAAGTCAGTTAAGAACAAATTCCTGCGGGGACGGGGATTAAAAATAAAGACACAGAGAGCGAGAAAGAGATAATATATTCAAAAATATATATATTAACACGGTATATTGCCCTGGCAATACTGGTCTGTTCCTTCCATGTGAATAAATATGGTTTGTATTGGACTGGTTTGAATTAAAAGACAGGAGGAAGAGAGAGTGAGCAGGGGTGGAGAGGATGTGGAGAGATGAGGCAAATGTGGAAGACAAAGGATTTATTTGACTCCCCAAAGCAAAATAGCCTAGTTATTATGACTAATCTCAATTACCCAGAAGTAATGAGAGATTAAGTTAAGGCAAAATTATAATCCACACTTCTTCGGGCATCAGAAAGCAATTACTGATAATATTTGTGACGTTCGCTTCAGTAGACTTGAGTAAGGGTCACAAGCTCTAGCCTAGCAGTGAATGTGTGTGGTGTGTGTATCTTAGAATCCTAGCTGTGGTTAAGAAACTAGTCTCACTTCCGCTTGACTCATTTCTTCAGCCCTTCACAGTGAGCACTTTTTAGCTGCATACACACTATGCCAGCATCGCTTCACATCGCTGAGAGTCAGAAGTACAATCCAAAAACAACCACTAAGACCCCTTTGGTGTGTCCAGATTTGAAGGATCCGAGCACTGTAAGCTCTTTTTACTACCTATGTCCTAAATGACGGAGGGACCTCAGAATCCCTAGAAACAGTTGTCAGGAGGAGCGCGGCCCCGACGCTATTTCCCAGATGCAACTATTTTATAGCGTTCCATAAAAAAAGATTGGATATCCTACCTGATATTGCCAGCTACCTATTAACACACGGGCATGGGATATGGTTAACGTGAACTAGCTTAACTACGTCTGTCGTTATAACCTGAGGCATAAGGACCAGTAGAAACAAATGTGAATTTACAAAACATCAAAACATGTCGACATCAACATTGAGTGAAAATTTAGTTAGTTGGCTAACGCTAGTTAGCTGACCTAACTAGACTAGTTAACCAGCTAACTAACTAACACGAAAGCTGGGTCAAACGATTTAATAGGTTTGAGCTAACTGGCCGATTTAATTTTTGCACCGTGAAATTGATTTTTATTGAATGTATTGGAAGATGACAACATAGCTAGCCAGCGGTAGATAATTGTAAAAACGGACAGACATTCCTAGCGTTACCCACCGACTTAACTAGCTAACGTTAGAGCGCTAGCAACACATCATCCACTTCCTGTTTCAGATAAAAATGTTCTCCTGCCATTCTGCCTTGGAAAAATATAGCATGAATAGAACTCGGTCATATGCAGCTTTCCACTCATAAACTTACCCCGGTTCCATTGTCACAAACCACCACTTTCCTTCCCTGGCTATCCATTTTGCAAAACCCAGGAGCCAGCAAACCTCCCCAGCTCAACTTTCTTCAGCAAGCCGGAAGTCACCACCCAGACTGTCTTGGCATCTTCCGGGGGGGGGGGGGCATTCATCCTTCTTTCCTTCCTAGAAATGCCACAGAACAAAATAAGTATAAGTATAAAATAAGTATAAAATCCAGGGGCCAAGTAAGCTACTGTGGCTATTTGATCGTAAATGTAGACCTACCAGAGTGGCCTACCATAAAACAACAATGGAGAAAATGCATCCCATAACACTTTAATAGCTATTCTATCGTACAGCCGAAAGCAGCAGCCAATGTGTTGCGTTCAATGCCTACATTCCATGAAAAAAAAATCCACGAAAAAAAATGCAGGGCTTGACCTTCAGACAAGGTGACTGGAAATGTTGTGTTGTTTAATGCAAGAAACAACTTTACAAAATAAAATGCATTATTATTCCCATACCATTATTGAACGAATCAGACAAATTAAGTGTCTGTGAGGCCTTGAACCCCACTAAATGGTCATGTAGCTGGAGAATAAAAATATTAAGAATAAGAATATTTAATTAGACAAATCAGTTAAGAACAAATTCTTATTGACAATGACGGCCTAGGCACAGTGGGTTAACTGCCATGATCAGAACGACAGATTTTTACCTTGTTAGCTTGGGGATTTGATCTAGCAAACTTTCGGTTAGTGGCCCAACGCTCTAATCACTTCAAATCAAAATCAAATCAAATTTATTTGTCACATACACATGGTTAGCAGATGTTAATGCGAGTGTAGCGAAATGCTTGTGCTTCTAGTTCCGACAATGCAGTAATAACGAACAACTAATCTAACTAACAATTCCAAAAAAAACTACTGTCTTATACACAGTGTAAGGGGATAAAGAATATGTACATAAGGATATATGAATGAGTGATGGTACAGAGCAGCATAGGCAAGATACAGTAGATGATATCGAGTACAGTATATACATATGAGATGAGTATGTAAACCAAGTGGCATAGTTAAAGTGGCTAGTGATACATGTATTACATAAGGATGCAGTCGATGATATAGAGTACAGTATCTACGTATGCATATGAGATGAATAATGTAGGGTAAGTAACATTATATAAGGTAGCATTGTTTAAAGTGGCTAGTGATATATTTACATCATTTCCCATCAATTCCCATGATTAAAGTGGCTGGAGTAGAGTCAGTGGCATTGACAGTGTGTTGGCAGTAGCCACTCAATGTTAGTGGTGGCTGTTTAACAGTCTGATGGCCTTGAGATAGAAGCTGTTTTTCAGTCTCTCGGTCCCAGCTTTGATGCACCTGTACTGACCTCGCCTTCTGGATGACAGCGGGGTGAACAGGCAGTGGCTCGGGTGGTTGATGTCCTTGATGATCTTAATGGCCTTCCTGTAGCATCGGGTGGTGTAGGTGTCCTGGAGGGCAGGTAGTTTGCCCCCGGTGATGCGTTGTGCAGACCTCACTACCCTCTGGAGAGCCTTACGGTTGAGGGCGGTGCAGTTGCCATACCAGGCGGTGATACAGCCCGCCAGGATGCTCTCGATTGTGCATCTGTAGAAGTTTGTGAGTGCTTTTGGTGACAAGCCGAATTTCTTCAGCCTCCTGAGGTTGAAGAGGCGCTGCTGCGCCTTCTTCACGATGCTGTCTGTGTGAGTGGACCAATTCAGTTTGTCTGTGATGTGTATGCCGAGGAACTTAAAACTTGCTACCCTCTCCACTACTGTTCCATCGATGTGGATGGGGGGGGTGTTCCCTCTGCTGTTTCCTGAAGTCCACAATCATCTCCTTAGTTTTGTTGACGTTGAGTGTGAGGTTATTTTCCTGACACCACACTCCGAGGGCCCTCACCTCCTCCCTGTAGGCCGTCTCGTCGTTGTTGGTAATCAAGCCTACCACTGTTGTGTCGTCCGCAAACTTGATGATTGAGTTGGAGGCGTGCGTGGCCACGCAGTCGTGGGTGAACAGGGAGTACAGGAGAGGGCTCAGAACGCACCCTTGTGGGGCCCCAGTGTTGAGGATCAGCGGGGAGGAGATGTTGTTGCCTACCCTCACCACCTGGGGGCGGCCCGTCAGGAAGTCCAGCACCCAGTTGCACAGGGCGGGGTCGAGACCCAGGGTCTCGAGCTTGATGACGAGCTTGGAGGGTACTATGGTGTTGAATGCCGAGCTTTTACAGTATTCCCTCTCTTAAGAAATATCCTTGAGCACATAGCCCCCAAGTGCAGTGAGAATGTTTCCCCAACACCATGTAAGACCACTGGACGTGATCCCATCTCTGACACTAATGTAGTAGGAGAAAAGGAGAGCTGCAGCGGGGACTCGAACTATGGCTAAAAAGAGCCTAATGCAGCCAAGCCACAAAAGGGAAGATGCAGTACAATGCTCACAAACACTAGGTGTTACAGTTTAAAATACGTTCTTTGTCATTACAGTTGTTTCAAATACTGTAGTATGCTCACAAACTTAATGAAGACCAGGTCCCATGCCATCCTCATACACTGCAGTAGCATGGCATCATACACTTTATTATAACAAACTAATGTAATTTGACACATTTGTTTACATGGCTTTTTCAAAATGTTCCCTCAAAAACTCCCTGGATTATTGATTAACAAGTTCTATACCCATATGGTGGATAGTGAGTATAACTACCGCATATATAATTTTATTGTGACAACTCAAAGTCAGTACACAAAAACCAAAAAAGTCCACTGCGGATGTTTATGGATTTATGACCGGAAATGACGACAGAATCTCACTGCGCAAAGCTTGTCGGGATACAGAGACTGCTTGAGCGCCATATTGGAGTGTAACTAACTAGCTATTGTTATAAATAGGGTCGGGGCTGCTGCTGGCTGAGTTTACATGTTTTCTACAAGTTTGTTCTAAGGAAAAGAGAAAGTTATCGGTGGGTCATGAAAGAAATGTCAGCGTAAGTTGCACATATGCTTAAGACATTGCAATGTTGTTCACTCTTCAACATGTGTGTTGTAGAAATATGATCGAATATGTAACGTTAGCTAGCTAGGCTAACACTGCCAGCTAGTTGCTAACGAACGGCTATCATCACAACAATGCGAGGCTGAGGCAGTTAGCGTAGCTAACAAAGGCCTAGCTATTTGGTGCATCTGTTAACTTTACTAACTTGCTCCCCGACATATATATTTCTAAAGTAGCTTGATGACTCGATGGGTTTTTATATGTCGTTGTTTTGTATTTCATTATAGCTAACTAACGTTATCTAGCTAATTGTTGATTAAAGGTATTTTGTTTATAATCAGCGCTAGCTAACTTGTTAGCTAACGACGTTAACGTTCGAGCCTTTGAGTTCCTGTTTTATAACTAGATGGTCATATAGATGTATTTTCGTTAACGTGTGCTAGCTACCCAACTTAATAGCCAACGTTGTTGCTAACTAACTTGCTTACAAAAGCGCTAACATTAGCTGGCTGGCTTATTTTGTTGTAAACGTCCCTGTCTGTGTAGTGACCTATACCAGGTAATTTGCAGCTGGCGCCGGCGTCATGGCAGACAGATACTGACCTCGTTAGTTACCTATTTGTACTTAATCTATCCAGACCAGCTCAATGAATCGGAAATGAATGAAGCACCATCAAAGTAACTAAGTTAGTCCCCGGTTTGTGTCTTTGTGTGTTTTGCTTTTCATCCAGTGTGTGCACTAAACATAGGATGGCTCTTCAAATGCAAATATTGTTTATGGCATGTAGCTCACTATAGAGTAAATTTGGTGGCTTGGGGAAACAAAGCAAAAAAATGGCTTGCTAAGGTTTAGGTAGCTACGTGATAACTAAACAGATTGCTCAAGAAAGTATTGACCTCAGGTAATCAGGAACTTCCTTAATCAGGAACTTCCTTCACTGTTGCGTTTAGTTGACTAGACTGCAAACAACTTTGAACAATTCAACAGGGCTTCTATCATATCTATAACATACTATTCCTCCTCTCTGTGTTGACTTGTACAGGAACAGTAACAGTATGCATGGCGGGCAGCAGCCTCAGAAACACTATGGCATTACCTCATCCATTAGCATGGCCTTCCCCAGGGAGGTGGACCATCAGTACACACACAAGCTCAGCGAGGCCATGAAACCCTTTGGGGTGTTTGAGGATGAGGACGAACTCAACCACAGGTGAGATGTCGTTCTCATGAAATAAAGAAAACAATGCCTGCACAGATCAATACTCCCATAGTTTATTTGTATTTTTTATTGTGCAATGTTTCCACCCGGAGGTCTTTGTCAGACTTAACCCAACTAAATCAAAAACAATATGTTTACTTACACGCCTGGGCCCGTATTCAAAAAGTGTCTCAGAGGAAGCGTGCTGATCTAGGATCAGCCCCCCCCACCTCTCCTTATAATCTTATTCTTTAAGATCTAAAACATCAAACTGATCCTGTATCAGCTGCACTGGTTGAAGTTGGGTGGTATTTGTTCTTTTAGATTACCTTTATTTTGCTTAAATGTTTTCCAGGTTATAGAGTTACAGGTTTTTCCTTCTTTTCATGTGTGTTTGGGATATGCTGGGTTTCGTAGTGGACATGTGAATTGATTGACATTATGCTACTTCCCATAGACTCGCAGTTCTTGGGAAGTTGAATACATTTGTCAAGGAATGGATTGCCGAGATCAGTGAAACGAAGGTAGGTTCCTTGAAGAACAACGACGACTGAACTGTGTGCATTAGTGGTTGCTTTACAGAGAGCAAATCATTCCTACTCTGCTATGATATCAATGGGAGAATGATGTCAATATCACTCAACATGTATTACACATTAATTCCCCTCAGAACCTCCCACCATCGGCGATAACCAATGTGGGGGGAAAGATCTTCACCTTTGGGTCTTACCGGCTTGGAGTTCACACTAAAGGTAATGTCCTATCCTGACTCTTAAAGAGAACACGTGCATGTCTGCATGAGACACCTGTTGTGTGCTGTCAAATGTGTAGCTAAGTTTTGTGTGTTTGCGTTGCAGGGGCGGATATTGATGCCTTGTGTGTATCGCCGAGACATGTGGAGAGGACAGACTTCTTCGACTCATTCTTTGCAAAGCTCAAACTGCACGAAGAGATTAAAGACCTACGGGTGAGGTTAAATAAAATAAACCTTCTCAGGATAATATTTGGATAGTTGAAAATAAAGGAATCTCATATTTTATTGAACAGTGTGCGAGAGGATGACAGTGTAGGAAAAATTAAGAGTGATTGTGTCAAAAGGCGGTAGACCAGATTTTTAACCTATGTTGACACTGTAAATGTGCTGGAGGCCAAGGCATGACCACTAAAATTGCCAGTCCTCAAGTTATCTCCTTAATGTATATTATGGCTATCATCTCTGTTCTGCTGTACCTTTGACTTGGCCTGTCAAATTGCTTTAAACATGACGCACTTCTTCTTTCAGGCGGTGGAGGATGCCTTTGTACCTGTGATCAAATTCAAGTTCGACGGCATCGAGGTAAAGGGGTTTTGGATGTACAAATGGTGTCTATTTCAACACTCTGTGAGATGGGTATACCATCAGAGTGGATTTTCACCAACCCAAATCTTTAACGGCGGAGGGAACACATTCATTCAACATTCACATCCAACACATTTACGTTCATATTGAACTAGAACAGAACCCAGGTCAGGCTGTAGATCAACCTCAACACAGTCTTGAAGTTAAGAACAGACCCTGGAAATTAGAGGTTTATGATGCAGCTCGTTTCTCACCATGCGTCAGACCCAAGATTACGTGAATTTTTGGCATATTTGAACAGAAAGCATAGGTAGCTATAGTATACTATTGGCATAAACATAATTATAACATAATCACTATTTAATCATCACCCAAAATCACAATATCCTGTAGTAGATACAGACTATAAGTAGTATTGTACTTCAACATTTTAGAATTCACAAACTTTCAATCGGAGTACTGATCTAGGATCACTTTTGCCCCCCCCCCCCCCCCCCTTTTTTAAAGTCCTACTGAATTAGCGGGTGGTCCCATCTGATCCTAGATCTGTACTTCTACTGAATTTGAGCCCAGTGTAATTAAAGTGTACCTGCGCTGTCTTGTTGCTGGGCAGATTGACCTGCTGTTTGCGCGTCTGGCTCTGCAGTCCATCCCAGATAACCTGGATCTGAGAGGAGACTCCCACCTGAGGAACCTGGACATCCGCTGCATCCGCAGCCTCAATGGTACTAATGCTTTCTTCCTGTGGTGCTAATGCTCTCTCTTCCTGTGGTGCTAATGCTCTCTCTTCCTGTGGTGCTAATGCTCTCTCTTCCTGTGGTGCTAATGCTCTCTCTTCCTGTGGTGCTAATGCTCTCTCTTCCTGTGGTGCTAATGCTCTCTCTTCCTGTGGTGCTAATGCTCTCTCTTCCTGTGGCGCTAATGCTCTCTCTTCCTGTGGCGCTAATGCTCTCTCTTCCTGTGGCGCTAATGCTCTCTCTTCCTGTGGCGCTAATGCTCTCTCTTCCTGTGGCGCTAATGCTCTCTCTTCCTGTGGTTGCTAATGCTCTCTCTTCCTGTGGTTGCTAATGCTCTCCTCCACAGCTATACATTTTGTAATCCCAATGAGTTTCCCTCCTTTCTCCTGTGGAGTGTCCATGGTCCTCTCTTTGTTTAGCCAGATAGTCAGAATCACACCCCGTCCGTCTTCATTGTCCTGTGTCTGACCCTGCTCTCTGATCATAGGCAATTTCCTCGTATACAAACTACAGTTTATCTTGAAACATGTTACATTGTAATAGAATCCATCAACAGTAATATACTGAACAACAACAATTAAGAGGGTATGAGTACTTTCTGAAGGCACTGTACATAGGAATATTACATGGTACTAATTAGAACATAGTACTGTACTAGTATGTAGTATTACATGGTACTACTTAGTACTAGGACATAGTATTACATGGTACTACTTAGTACTAGGACATAGTAATACATGGTACTACTTAGTACTAGGACATAGTAATACATGGTATGACACAGAACCTCTTATTAGCACATGGTACTACATAGAACCAAGTACTAGTACGTGGTACTACATATAACATGGTACCACATTGAACCTAGTATGTAGTAATACTTGGTACTACATATATTACTACGTACTAGGTTCTATGGTACTACATGCATGGTACCCATACCTGTAGCAATGTTAAACTCTGTTACCCAACTACAGCACCAGCTTTGGAATGACATCCGTGTGGAACTAACACCCCTCCCTTTACTCTTGTTGTGATCAATTAGACTTTTCTGAGACTAGTGATTTCTTCTCTCTCCTCCTCCAGGCTGCAGAGTGACAGATGAGATCCTGTACTTGGTACCAAACAAGGAGAACTTCAGACTAACCCTGAGGGCTATCAAGCTGTGGGCCAAACGTGAGTCAGCACCTAGAATAGAATGTCATATATTTGTCATTTAATATCTACCATTTAATATTATAGGCTGTAATGTATGATATTTAGCAAGACTCTTTTATCCAAAGTGTCTTAAAGTAATGGGTTCAAACATTTTCCGTACGGGTGGTCCTGAGAACTGAACACACTACCCTGGCATTGCAAGCGCATACCACCCTGCATCCCACTGCTGGCTTGCCTCTGAAGCTAACGGGACGTGAAATGGGTGTCCTGACTCTCACTTATCGTAAGAGTAGGGGTGTTGACCCCGGGGGTCATGGCTAAATTCCCATCATGGCCACCTAATAATCCACCTCATTCCTAATCGGCATGTATCACTCCTCACCTCTCTGCTGATAGCTGATGTGTGGTGAGCATCACTGGGGTGGATGCTACACATTGGTGGTGGATGAGGTGAGCATCACTGGGGTGGATGCTACACATTGGTGGTGGATGAGGTGAGCATCACTGGGGTGGAAGCTACGCATTGGTGGTGGATGAGGTGAGCATCACTGTGGTGGATGCTACACATTGGTGGTGGATGAGGTGAGTTTCCTGCTTACTGTGTAAACAGCTGTGACTACATGGGCTGATAGAAAATCACTATATACATCTATTATAACCAGCTGAGTTACAGAGGACCACTCTATACATCTATTATAACCAGCTGAGTTACAGAGGACCCCTCTATACATCTATTATAACCAGCTGGGTTACAGAGCACGCCATTAAGGCACACCTAACATTTCTAGATATGTTTTAAGACTGGGAAACTAAATGTAGCCTCTTTTTTTTTTTTTGTACTTCCCCTTTTCTGACTGGTCTTTTCTAGCTGGTCTTTTCTGTTTTGAACCTACTGAATATGACCCATTTTGTTAACACATTTTATGCTCACATGAATGTTAGTTGCTTTGCAATAAAGCATC
Organism: Oncorhynchus kisutch; assembly: GCF_002021735.2. Classification (NCBI taxonomy): domain Eukaryota; kingdom Metazoa; phylum Chordata; class Actinopteri; order Salmoniformes; family Salmonidae; genus Oncorhynchus; species Oncorhynchus kisutch. Next base: position 3,932,042 of record NW_022261981.1, on the reverse strand, counting down.
TGGTAAATGGCATATATGATTCTCCCTGTCCCCCAGGCCGTGGGATCTACTCCAACATGTTGGGCTTCCTGGGTGGAGTCTCCTGGGCCATGCTGGTAGCCAGGACCTGCCAGCTCTACCCCAACGCTGTGGCCGCCACTCTCGTACACAAGTTCTTCCTCGTCTTCTCCAAATGGTACACAAGGAGCCCCATACCCTCAATTTACATTCCACATCCAGGACTCACAAAGCATCTCAGAGCAGGATAACTCATCTAGGAATGTGCCTTTTTTTAAATCACAATGTATAAGGGAGACCTGACTCTAGATCAGCACTAATCTGAGGCACTGTGTGTATGGGCCCTGATTAGTTTACATGGGTGATGATGATGTGGGCTCTGATTGGTTTAAATGGGTGATGATGATGTGGGCCCTGTTCGGTTTAAATGGGTGATGATGATGTGGGCCCTGATTGGTTTAAATGGGTGATGATGATATGGGTAGCCTGTAGTCGATGACCCGCTATGGTAAAGAAACATTGTTGCTTTGAAATCTCCATTGTTTTGAAAGGCTATCAATTCACTGAATCTGTTCTGTAGGGAATGGCCAAATCCTGTGCTTTTGAAACAGCCTGAAGACAGCAATCTGAATCTACCTGTTTGGGATCCACGAGTAGGTGTCTGCTGCTGAGTTTGTGTGTGTGTGTGTTCAAGTTGCACAAATTCCGCAATAAAATATGGAATGAACAAAACAAATGGATAAAATGCTTATTTTGAAGATGCTGTGTGTTTGTCTGTGGGCGATGAAGCTGCTCTTGCCCTGTGTCAACTCTCCTCTCCACCCGTCTCCAGGTGAATCCGTCAGACCGGTACCACCTGATGCCCATCATCACGCCAGCCTACCCCCAGCAGAACTCTACCTACAACGTCTCCTCTTCCACACGCACCATCATGAGTGAGGAGTTCAAATACGGTGGGTACCTAACTCCTGACCCTAACCTGGCTGATCTAGGATCAGGTCCCCCCCCCACCATCCCTCTATCCATATTATTGTGTTCATTATGAGCTAAAAGTACACAACTGATCCTGGTTCAGGCCACCAATACATAAATATGTAGGCAGATGTGACTGCGAGTCGCTTTGGATAAATGTGTTGGCTAAATGGCCAAAACAATAAATCTATATTTCTCTCTATTTGCAGCAGGATTCATCTCAAAATGCTTTATTTTACAACCTATTATTACACTGTGCAGTGAGGAAGGCTTTGTGCTAATTCTGTATAGTGGTCCTGTATGACTCTGTTGATAGAACATGGTGGTGGTCATTCTTCTAAATGTCATCTGGGAAAACTAGAAGTAGAATCTTGTGTAATTGTGTCAGATGTTTGATTATGTTCTGGGGGTATCTGTATGAGAGGAGACCCTAACCAGCCTAGAGAATTCTCTCTCTCCCCCCCCCCTCCCCTAAACAGAGACTCTCTCAGGAAAGCAATGGCCAAATGTCCTTTCCACTTCTGAAATCCAGAAGATGTGAAGTCCTGATTTGTCCAAATGATCAGTGAGGGGTGGGGGGGGGTCTGCGCAACCGGAAGGAAGTTCCTCGTTAATCGTTGCATCCCACATTCTGTTGACGGATGGTACCATCCTATGTTACATGCGTCTGTCCACAAGAGATGACTAAATGTGTTCCACCAACAGGTCTCAGTGTTACAGATGACATCCTTCAGGGGAAAACCGACTGGTCCAAACTGTTCCAGCCACCCAACTTCTTCCTGAAGTACAAGTACGTATTTACATATTTATTTTTTATGTTTAAAACTTTAATTGGTTATGAATGTTGAAATAGTTGGTGTTTATTTGCATGCCAATGTGTTTTTGTCTTTAACAGGCATTATATTGTTCTGACTGCCAGTGCATCCACAGAAGAAAACCAATTAGAATGGTAAGTGTTTTGTTTTACACGGGAATGTGGCGCTCCTAAGGTCCTACAAAATATCTGTTTATTTTACCCCAGGCCACAACTAGGCCACTCAGTAACATTCCATGTCTTTCTTGGTAAACAACTAGTGTATATTTGGCCATGTTTTAGTTGATTCTCCTGCTGAAATGTGAATTTGTCTCCCAGTGTATGTTGGTAAGCGAACTGACCCAAGCTACCAGGTTTTCCTCTAGGATTTTGCCTGAGCGTAGCTCAATTCGTTATTTAATTTTTTTATTGCCGATGACAAGCATACCCATAACATGATGCAGCGACCACCATGCTTGAAAGTATGAAGAGTGTGATGTATTGGATTTGCCCCAAACATAAAGCTTTGTATTCAGAACATACTATTTTTTTGGGCCTCATTTTTGGCAGTTTTTAATTTTACTGCCTTGTTGCAAACAATATCAATATCAGACTGGGAAAAAGATATGTTTGCGATCTCATCCTATCTGCAACCATAGCCAATGACATTACCCCTTATTGATATCTGACGTAAACTAACCAATTAGAATAAATAAACATTTAATACACATGATGCATGTTTTAGAATATTTTGATTCTATACAAGCTTCCTTATCAATCTGTTTAGGTTAGTATTGTGGTGTAACTACAGTGTTGATCCATCTGCTGTTTTCTCCCAATACCGCAATTCAACTCTAGCTGTTTTGGTCACAATTGGCCTCATTGTCAAATCCTTGAGCGGTTTCCTTCCTCTCCAGCAACTGAGTTAAGGACGCCTGTATCTTTGTAGTGACTGGGTGTTTTGACACACCATCCAAAGTATAATTACGTCACCATTCTCAAAGGGATATTCAATTTCTGCTTTTTTTTTAAACAGATCTACCAATAGGTTCCCTTCTTTACGAGGCATTGGAAAACGTCCCTTTTTAATTTGTAAACATTTAAAGAAATGTCATTTCACTTAGACATTATGGGTCTTATGTGTAGGCCAGTTGCACAAAATATCAATTTAATCCATTTTAAATTCACGCTGTAACTCAATAAAATGTGGGAAAAGTCGAGGAGTGTGAATACTTTCTGAAGGCATAATATTGACAAATAGCCGTTCGCAACATTTTCAGAAACATAAACAGTGCTTTGTACCATATTCCAAGTTCTCGTCGTGACTGGATAAATGGAATGCTCAAAGGCACGAACAAGGTGTCCATTCTAAAAGGTGGCCCAAATCTAAAGATATGTCTGTTCCTCTCCCTCTAGGATTGGTCTGGTGGAGTCTAAGATCCGTGTCCTGGTGGGGAACCTGGAGAGGAATGAGTACATCACCCTGGCACACGTCAACCCCACATCCTTCCCCGGGAACAAGGAGAGCTGTAGCGAGTGAGTCTTTAGGCTCCACACCTTTTGAAGTTTGAAGGCACCAGAAATATTGGGGTTGTGTTCATTACGGCACAAGACGGAAACCTTTTTAAAAAACCTTTTTGCACTGAGCGAGTTTATATTGCATGGCTTTGTGCCCTGTGTAGGTGGATATTTCACTTAATGGACTATTTTGAGGTTTTGGCACTGAGGCCCTTTATCTACTGTCAGATGAACTCGTGAATATAATTTTGCGTGCAGTTTGAAGGAAGTTGCTAATTAGCGCTAGCGCAAATGCTAACTACAATTAGCACAATGACTGGAAGGCTATGGGGATCTGCTTCGTTACGCTAACGCTAGTTAGCATTTTTACGTATGCATTTTTAGTAATTTAGCAAACACTCTTATCCATAGCGACTTAGTTATTGGATCGATCTTAAGGTAGCTAGGTGAGACATCCACATCTTAGTCATAGTAATTACGTTTTTCCTCAAAGTAGCGACAAGCAAAGTCGGTGCTAGTCGGAGAAGAGCTAGTGCAAAGCAGTCAAGGCTTTTTGTTTTTTAGTGAGACACCCCACAGGGCGAACTGACCCAAGCTACCACCAGGGAGCACATGGAGACGATTTGGATCTTGTCTGTCTTGAATGATCAGATTGAAGCATTTTTAGATGTTTGGTAAATGTCAGACAAATGTACCCACCTGATGTTAGTGGTGGGTCTTCTAGCAGGAACCAGTTTATCTCCTTGTACCCAGCTGATGTTAGTGGTGGGTCTTCTAGCAGGAACCAGTTTATCTCCTTGTACCCAGCTGATATTTGTGTTGTCTTCCAAAAGGAACGAGTTTGTCTCCATGTGGTTCATTGGAATCATCTTCAAGAAAGTGGAGAACGCAGAGAGCGTCAACATCGACCTGACCTACGACATCCAGTCCTTCACAGATACAGGTAATACCACACACAGTCACACGGTTAGTTCACCCAAATTACCAAAGGACCTATTGGTTTCCTTCGGCTGTAACAGACTGCTGACAACAGTCCATGCTTTGGTTTCCCCGGCACTGTTTCCACATGCTCACGTTTTAGCATTTGTGGCACAAATCCCATTCAAGTCATGGGGCTGATATTAGCATTTTTGGCGCGTCATGTTCAAATCATCTATAAGTGATTTCGTTGAGCTTCACAATCAATTCTAGATACTTTTGGATGATTTTGAATATGAAAAATGCTAATAGCGGTCCCATGACTTGAATGGGATTTGTGCCACAAATGCTAAACCGTTAGCATGTGATAACAGTGCCAGGGAAACCAAAGCATGAATTGCTGTCAAATTGTGTCCGTAGAACTGCTTCTATGCTAAGGAAACTAATGTATAATTTGAGTTAACTATCCGTTTTACATCTGTCTATGCTGGTAGAGAGAGCTCTAAATGACCCCATGACCCCTTTCTGCAGTTTACAGGCAGGCCAACAACATCAACATGCTGAAGGATGGGATGAAGATCGAAGCGACACACGTGAAGAAGAAGCAGCTCCACCAGTACCTTCCTGTTGAGCTGGTGCAGAGGAAGAAGAGGGTAGGATGGATGCTCTCTTCAGGCAGAGGCTCTAGGCTCCATTCCTTTTCTGCCATTCCTTGTCTCCTTCTCAACCCTATTTCAAGGGCCCTCCCCTCGGCCCTTGTTCTCAATGCGTTTTGAAAAGGGGGCCAGGAGAGGGGTTATTGAGGGAAGCTACATTGAGAAAAGCCAATGTGTAGTTTAGACGTATATATTTATTTAAAGAAATGTATTTGAACAAATCACCACCATCGTGATTGGCTTTGTATTTAAGTTCTCTCTCCTTGTCCCTCTGGCTTCCCCCTCTCCACACCCATCTTTCCCCACTGCCCTCCCTACAGAGCATAGTGGAGCTGAACCGGAACTCCAACGGCGGTAGTTCCAAGCGGTCCTCTCTCGACGGCAGTCAGCTGGACAGTTCCAGAGACACTGACTCCGGGACTCCCTTCAGCTCTCCCACCTCCGTCTGCAAACCGTCCAGGCCGGCCGCCTCAGACACAGACGACAGGTGGGTACTCCTCACGTAGAACGTTGGGAGAACCAGGGAGACTTGTATAATTAAGCGATAAGGCACGAGGAGGTGTGCTATATGGCCAATATACCACGGCTAATGGCTGTTCTTAAGCATGATGCAAAGTGGAGTGCCTGGATACAGCCCTTAACCGTGGTATATTGGCCATATACCATAAACCCCCAAGGTGCCTTATTGCTATTATAAACTGTTTACCAACGTAATTACAGCAGTAAAAAGACATGTTTTGTCATACCTGTGGTATATGGTCGGATATACCACAGCTGTCAGCCAATCAGCATTCAGGACCCGAGCCACCCATGTTTATAATATGTTCAAGGCTACAGCAGAAGATGGGTCACATGTAGTTTATGCTTGTACCTCATCACTACTGAACATAATGGTACCGTTTCACACTAGAAGTTTTAGGCTTTTGTTTCCTGAAATGTATTATTCCCAGATAAAATTTTCTTTCCACAATTGACAAAATAAATGAAATGTGTATTTTTCTTATTTCATGTTCCTTGTTTCAGGTCATCATAACATGTTTAACTTAATAGCGCAATTATCTTGTTCTGTCCCGTGCACTTTGACACCCTCCAAGCTGCCAGCCAATCATCTTGTTCTGTCCCGTGCACTTTGACAACCCCCAAGCTGCCAGCCAATCATCTTGTTCTGTCCCGTGCAGTTTGACACCCTCCAAGCTGCCAGCCAATTATCTTGTTCTGTCCCGTGCAGTTTGACACCCTCCAAGCTGCCAGCCAATTATCTTGTTCTGTCCCGTGCAGTTTGACACCCTCCAAGCTGCCAGCCAATCATCTTGTTGTTCTGTCCCGTGCAGTTTGACACCCCCCAAGCTGCCAGCCAATTATCTTGTTCTGTCCCGTGCAGTTTGACACCCCCCAAGCTGCCAGCCAATAATCTTGTTCTGTCCCGTGCAGTTTGACACCCACCAAGCTGCCAGCCAATCATCTTGTTCTGTCCCGTGCAGTTTGACACCCTCCAAGCTGCCAGCCAATCATCTTGTTGTTCTGTCCTGTGCAGTTTGACCCCCCCCCAAGCTGCCAGCCAATTATCTTGTTGTTCTGTCCCGTGCAGTTTGACACACACCCCCCCCAAGCTGCCAGCCAATCATCTTGTTGTTCTGTCCCGTGCAGTTTGACACCCTCCAAGCTGCCAGCCAATCATCTTGTTCTGTCCCGTTCAGTTTGACACCCTCCAAGCTGCCAGCCAATCATCTTGTTGTTCTGTCCTGTGCAGTTTGACACCCTCCAAGCTGCCAGCCAATCATCTTGTTGTTCTGTCCTGTGCAGTTTGACACCCTCCAAGCTGCCAGCCAATCATCTTGTTGTTCTGTCCTGTGCAGTTTGACAACCCCCAAGCTGCCAGCCAATCATCTTGTTCTGTCCCGTGCAGTTTGACACCCTCCAAGCTGCCAGCCAATCATCTTGTTGTTCTGTCCCGTGCAGTTTGACACCCTCCAAGCTGCCAGCCAATCATCTTGTTGTTCTGTCCCGTGCAGTTTGACACCCCCCAAGCTGCCAGCCAATCATCTTGTTCTGTCCCGTGCAGTTTGACACACACCCCCCAAGCTGCCAGCCAATCATCTTGTTCTGTCCCGTGCAGTTTGACACACCCCCCCCCAAGCTGCCAGCCAATGATCTTGTTCTGTCCCGTGCAGTTTGACCCCCCCCCCCCCCAAGCTGCCAGCCAATCATCTTGTTCTGTCCCGTGCAGTTTGACCCCCCCCCCCCCAAGCTGCCAGCCAATCATCTAGTTGTTCTGTCCTGTGCAGTTTGACACCCTCCAAGCTGCCAGCCAATCATCTTGTTGTTCTGTCCCGTGCAGTTTGACACCCCCCAAGCTGCCAGCTTCTCTGTTTGTGGAGAACAGCTCCTCGGTGCCAGACGTCTCTCCACCCAGGGCCGATCAGGAGAAGGGGTTGTCCATCCCCGTCATTGGATCAAGTGAGTGTCCAGCGTTCGTCTCTCCTCTCAGATATACACGGTCTACATACTAGTGTTGATGAAAGTCACGGCTGTGAAAAATTGCACTAAAGGAGTGTTGAAATGTGGTTGATTGAGAAGGGAGACTGATTGGGTTATTAACCTTTTTTCTCACTCCCGCTCTCCCCTCTCATTTCTCACTCCTTTCTGTCTCTTTCTCCCTTGCCTTCTCTTTCTCCTAACCTCCTCTTTCCTCCTCTCTCCCTCTAGAGTCCAAGCCCTCTGCCCCAACGGGCCCAGTCGGTAGCACCATTCCTACAGTAGTGGGTAGGAGCGTGGTCTCTCTCAGCACTACAGAGCAGAACCAGAACGGATCCAAGAGACTCCACTCCCCTACGCTGGAGGATCAGTCCAAGAGGCTGAAAGACAGTGCAGAGCCAGTGAGTTGAATTTGTATTGTAAAATGAATTCCCCCGACTCCCCAGAACCTAGGTTACATCTAGATTACTCAACAGAACCTCTACATGGAGGTTTGCTAGAGCTCCCGTAGAAAACAATGACTCCTGTCAGTTTGAACAGAAACGATGTGCACCGGTCATGGTGCACACACTCTTATCGTCTCTGTCCTTTGTGTACAGCTGGCTGATGTCTTGACCTTCAAGGAGCCGTTCCCTCCGTCTGGCGACGGCAGGGAGCAAGGGGACGGAGTCCAAGTGGTGAGAACCCCTGTTTACCCCCCCCCCCCCCCTCGTTTACGGGATTCAACAAATGCACACGACAGCCCCACACAATACCCATTTTTTTTTTAAGACAAAATGTCCTTTGTTGGTTTGAATGCCACTTTGTGATTTGGACACAACTTGAATGTTCATTCACTCATTGGGTTTTTTCACCCCCAGGTGAGTCCTTCAGCAGGCAGCACCATTCCTACAGTAGTAGGCAGGAGCGTTGTACCCTGCCTGGGCTCCTCTAGAGATACATCCAGCCCGACAGAGCAGAACCAGAACGGAGCCACCGCTGCAGCCAAGAGACCTCACTCCCCCACACAGGACGGACCCCCCAAGAGGATACGAGACCCTGCAGATCTGGTGAGGAGAGGGAGTGGTCCCTGGATGGACATGTCACATCCAGACTAAATCCTGCCAAATGCTTCGTAGACTAACAGTGAAATGCTTTCTTATGCCTTATTTTCCAACAATGCAGAGATAAAGATCAAATATAGTCACATGAGGAATAAATACAAAGTGGTTAACAATGAGTAAAAATAACATGGATATATATATATACATATACAGGAAGTAGCAGGTAATAACACAGATATATACAGGAAGTAGCAGGTAATAACACAGATATATACAGGAAGTAGCGGGTAATAACAGGGCTATGTATACAGGAAGTAGCGGGTAATAACAGGGCTATGTATACAGGAAGTAGCGGGTAATAACAGGGCTATGTATACAGGAAGTAGCGGGTAATAACAGGGCTATGTATACAGGAAGTAGCGGGTAATAGGACTATGTATACAGGAAGTGGCTATGTTACGTCTAGGAAGAGGTAAAGTGACTAGGCAACAGGATAGATAATAGACAGTAGCCGAGTCCAGTGTGTGGGCAGAGTCCAGGTTCTCTCGTGCATGGCTCAGTGTTGCTTGCCTTGGAAGCGAGCATACGGCATTTAGCTGCTCTGGTAGGCTCACGTTGCTGGGCAGCTTGCAGCTGGCTTTCCCTTAGTAATTCGTGATAGTTTGCAAGCCCTGCCACATCCGCCGAGCGTCAGAGCCAGCGTAGTGGGATTCAATCTTAGTCCTGTATTGCCGCTTTGCCTGTTTTAATGGCTTGTCGGAGGTCATAACGGGATTTCCTGTCAGCTTCCGGATTAGTGTCCCACTCATTGAAAGCGGCAGCTCTAGTCTTCCGTGTGGATGTTGCCTGTAATCCACTGTTTCTGGTTGGGATATGTACGTACGGTCACTGTGGGGGCGACGTCGTCGATGCACTTATTAATCACCCTTTTCACGATTGTCTCACTGGAGCTGTATAAAAATACATTTTTTGGGGGGGAAACGTTTTTGCACAGGTTAATGAGGTCATGATTTCAGTCTCTCACTTTCTCTCCCTCTCTCCAGCTGGTGTCCGGTGATGACTCTGATTTCAAGGAGCCGTTCCCTTTGTCTAGCGACGGCCAGGAGCAAGGGGACGGAGTGAACGTCGTGAGTACTCTCCTTTCAACCCACTGCACTCCGAACACCAACTGTACTCTAGAAATACACACCTCACATTATTCAGTTATTTTATATCAGTTGATTGCATTTCATAATTTTTTTTGTTTTGTTTCTCTTAACAGGAAAGTCTTGGAGGGGTAAAGGCTATGCCTATTCCAACTATCGACACATCAAGAACACAGGTACTTTACTGATTTTTATTTGCTAGAATGCATGAAAGCAGTCTTCAAATTAATAGTTGATTTTGAAATCTTATAATATGCGTGTCTGTGTTCATGCATGTGTCTGCTTCTGTGGCTGTCTGGTGTGTGTGTGGTGTGTGTGTGTCCATTCTCCAGAGACTTCCCAGTATGGAGCTGCCAGACGTGACCTCTCCCCTCCCCAGCAGTAACCACCAGCGGGTGGTTAAGAACTCCATCAGACTAGCCCTGAACAGGCACAGGTAACCCCAGGTAACGCCCCCCCCCCCACCAAACCCCTTCCTTCACGAGGCCAGGACCTACAACACTGACTAGCTCCAGACCTGATCCCAAATCAAGACTACTGTGGTAAAACCTAGTGAGGAAGCCGACTTTTAACTCTCCCTCTCACCCCACCCTGTCACTGGACGATGTGCAACGACGGTCCCTTGTCTCCCCCCCCCCAAAAAAAAATGTCATCTCTGTTTCTATGGTCCTTCCCAGTTGATCCTGAAGCAGAAATTAAAATGCTGATTTAAGATTGGGTTGGAGAAGAGTTGGATTTATTTATTTATTTAGTGTAAATTCCCCCCCCCCCCTCTTCCTTTACTGTGTGTAGTTTTAAAAGGCCTTAACGTGTCGATGCTTGCTACTACACCTGTCTGTACCATCCTGATGTTTTGACAAATGGAAAAGTTCTACAGTAGGTGTAGTTTATTGTACATAGCTCGTCTTTAAAAAAAGAGAAAAAAAAGAATCACAGACGTTTAGTCTAATCCATACAGCTGTTATAGTTTTATGATCTAAAATGAAAAAGAAAAAAAAATGTTTAAAAAATGTATTGTCCCCCCCCCCCCCCCCCCACACTGTTTGTCAACCACATTACAACGTGACCTTGATAGCCAATCTCAGCCTTCCCACCCAGTAGACTCAGCAACTTGGGTTGTGTTCATTTGGGCCCAACATATGAAAATGTTTTGCAACAGAAATGAGCATTCCTTTTTGGATAAGTTCAGATGGTACCTCCCTTTTTTTCTTCCTGTATATTCCCCCCTCTAGGTTAACAGGACCTCCTGTGTATGCTCCCCCCCTCTAGGTTGGTTAACAGGACCTCCTGTGTATGCTCCCCCTCCCTCTAGGTTGGTTAACAGGACCTCCTGTATATTCCCCCCTCTAGGTTAACAGGACCTCCTGTGTATGCTCCCTCTAGGTTGGTTAACAGGGCCTCCTGTGTATATCCCTTCCTCTTGGTTAGCAGGACCTCCTGTGTATATCCCTTCCTCTTGGTTAGCAGGACCTCCTGTGTATATCCCTTCCTCTTGGTTAGCAGGACCTCCTGTGTATATCCCTTCCTCTTGGTTAGCAGGACCTCCTGTGTATATCCCTTCCTCTTGGTTGGTTAGCAGGACCTCCTGTGTATATCCCTTCCTCTTGGTTGGTTAAAAGGACCTCCTGTGTATATCCCTTCCTCTTGGTTGGTTAAAAGGACCTCCTGTGTATATCCCTTCCTCTTGGTTGGTTAAAAGGACCTCCTTTGTACGTCCTCCCTCTCAAGCTTTGACACCCACTAGAATAGAGAACCAACTCTCCTGGAGATCTACTGGGTATTGTAGGCTTTTGCTCCAGCCCTGCACTAGATTCACACACCTGATACAGCCAACCAGGGTCCTGAGGGGCAGATCATTAGTAGAATCAGGTGTTTTATAGTAGGGTTGGAACACAACCCTGCATGCGGTAAGCTACTGTTCCCCAGGCAGCTCTAGAACCCAGGGAATGTACCAAACATGAGGGACTGGACGGTTGTGTTGCGCTAGCAGGGTCATGGTTGTGTTGCGCTAGCAGGGTCATGGTTGTGTTGCGCTAGCAGGGTCATGGTTGTGTTGCGCTAGCAGGGTCATGGTTGTGTTGCGCTAGCAGGGTCATGGTTGTGAAGTGGTTCACAGCTGGATTTGTGTTACGGAAAGGGTTTCAAGCTTTTGCGTGTGTGTGTGTGTGTACATGAGTTAGTGTGTGTGTGTTGTAATTCCCTCAGTGTGGGGTGTTGATCCTCTGCACCTCCCGTGGAGGTTCTTAAACATGGCGTCTCCTGGGGTCATCCTGGGCTGAGTCCCAAAAAGCACCCTATTCTATATATAGTGTACTACTTTTGACCAGAGCCATAAATGGCCCTGGTCAATAGAAGTGCCCTCTGTAGGGAATAGGGTGCAATTTCAGATGCGGTCTAGTCGAGGAGTTGACCTCTCAAATCAAATTTCAGGACTCATACTCACAAAACTTCTGAGTACGAGTGCTGATCTAGGATCAGGTCCCCCTTGTCTATATAATGTTGTTCGTTTTAAGCAATCAGGCACGAGCGGGTGTGGTGTTCGGCCAATATTCTGCGGCTATGGGCTGTTCTAATGCGCAACGAGGAGGGCCTGGATACAGCCCTTAGCCGTGGTATATTGTCCATATTCCACAAACCCCCGAGGTGCTTTATTGCTATTATAAACTGATTATCAACGTAATTACAACCGTAAAAAATACATGTTTTGTCATACCTGTGGTATACGGTCTGATATACCATGGATGTCAGCCAATCAGCATTCAGGGCTTGAACCACACAGCTTATCTGATTTAAACGTCAAAACCGACTGTGGTGCTCTGAGACCCTTTTGAGTACAAGCCCTGCTCTCCGTTAAACAGTGATCTCTCTCTCTCCATTCTACCCTGGTTCGGTGTACAGAAAGAGCATCTGCTTGCATCCCAAATGGCACCCTATTCCCTACATGGGGCTCTGGTCAAGAGTAGTGCACTAAATAGGGAATAGGGTGTTATTTGGGACTCGCCCTATGTATTATAAACAGGTGTATTCTCTTCATATCCTTTTGTTTTCTTATTGCTTTCTGTGTATTTGTACGGTTTTGTATCATCTGTTCTAACAGCTGAAGGCTCTCAATGACTTTTACACCACTCGGTTTTCCAACAACTTTCTCTGTGCTTTTTGAGAAACAATTAACAGGTCATTTATCCGTTTTTTTTTTTGTAGGGCAACAAGTTGTATTGGAAAAGGTATTTTTGTATGTATTGTCTATCACCTTTAAACGAGACCATTAAATCCATAAAACCCCTAGCTCTCCTTTGTCTTGTTTTGTCATCTCATTGACTCTGTTCCCTGTAGACTCTAGAGAATCATTGTATCACCTAAACTGTTGTGAAATATCTTTCCAATAACCTAAAACTTTGTATTTTCAGCTTTTTGAAGCTGAAAGTAAAATGCACAGAATGGATCTACCGCTTACCAGATTGTCTTTAAATGGGAATGACAGGTCTATAACTCACATTTCTATCTGAAACTGAAATGATTCACAATGACATAATGGACCTATGTTTATTATCATACAGGCTTCTAATAAGAATCAATGAATTGGGCACCACTAACATCACCCTGACACTCTTAACGCTTTCGGTGGGGTCCAGACGCACGGAATGTTGTAATGGAACTGGACTGGACTGGTTTTAAATTAATATAATGGGACTGGACTGGTTTTAAATTAATATAATGGGACTGGACTGGTTTTAAATTTATATAATGGGACTGGACTGGTTTTAAATTTATATAATGGGACTGGACTGGTTTTAAATTAATATAATGGGACTGGACTGGTTTTAAATTAATATAATGGGACTGGACTGGTTTTAGATTCATATAATGGGACTGGACTGGTTTTAGGTGAATGTTGTAATGGGACTGGACTGGTTTTAGGTGAATGTTGTAATGGAACTGGACTGGACTGGTTTTAGGTGAATGTTGTAATGGAACTGGACTGGACTGGTTTTAGATGAATGTTGTAATGGAACTGGACTGGACTGGTTTTAGATGAATGTTGTAATGGAACTGGACTGGACTGGTTTTAGGTGAATGTTGTAATGGAACTGGACTGGACTGGTTTTAGGTGAATGTTGTAATGGAACTGGACTGGACTGGTTTTAGGTGAATGTTGTAATGGAACTGAACTGGACTGGTTTTAGGTGAATGTTGTAATGGAACTGGACTGGTTTTAGGTGAATGTTGTAATGGAACTGGACTGGTTTTAGGTGAATGTTGTAATGGAACTGGACTGGACTGGTTTTAGGTGAATGTTGTAATGGAACTGAACTGGACTGGTTTTAGGTGAATGTTGTAATGGAACTGGACTGGTTTTAGGTGAATGTTGTAATGGAACTGGACTGGACTGGTTTTAGGTGAATGTTGTAATGGAACTGGACTGGACTGGTTTTAGGTGAATGTTGTAATGGAACTGGACTGGACTGGTTTTAGGTGAATGTTGTAATGGAACTGGACTGGTTTTAGATGAATTGTAAAGCATATCAACATGACATCAGATGTTGATCCCTTCAGTGTTTATTTATTAGTATGGAAAGCAATCCTGTAGCACAGTTAAAGATACTGTGGTCAGGATGCCAATGTAGTTTCAACGTCTTATCTACAATGGATCTAAAACTGCAGACAAAACGACCTGAACCGTTTATAATTGAATACGTTTGTGTGAGACTACCTGGTTGATGCAGGCAGTGCCTGGTGAAGTCTCTGTACCCTGGATCTTCTGTCTAGTACTGGTACCACTAAAGCCAAAGAGTTTGTTTCATTGAAAACCAATTCCATTAAGACAAGGAGTTACTTAGAAATGCTTAATGGCAATAATGCCTGAAACAATTGGCAATGTAAGGTGCCATGGCCTGTAGGCAAAGGTGGTGGGATCATCCACTGTACATCTGGTCTGCGACATACAGACGTGGCCAAAAGTTTTGAGAATGACACAAATATTAATTTCCACAAAGGTTGCTGCGTCAGTGTCTTAAGATATTTTTGTCAGATGTTACTATGGATACTGAAGTATAATTACAAGCATTTCATAAGTGTCAAAGGCTTTTATTGACAATTACATGAAGTTGATGCAAAGGGTCAATATTTGCAGTGTTGACCCTTCTTTTTCAAGACCTCTGCAATTTGACCCTGGCATGCTGTCAATTAACTTCTGGGCCACTGATGGCAGCCCATTCTTGCATATCAATGCTTGGAGTTTGTCAGAATTTGTATGTTTTGTTTGTCCACCCGCCTCTTGAGGATTGACCACAAGTTCTCAAAGGGATTAAGGTCTGGGGAGTTTCCTGACCATGGACCCAAAATATTGATGTTTTGTTCCCCGAGCCACTTAGTTATCACTTTTGCCTTATGGCAAGGTGCTCCATCATGCTGGAAAAGGCATTGTTCGTCACCAAACTGTTCCTGGATGGTTGGGAGAAGTTGCTCTCGGGGATGTGTTGGTACCATTCTTTATTCATGGCTGTGTTCTTAGGCAAAATTGTGAGTTAGCCAACTCCCTTGGCTGAGAAGCAACCCCACACATGAATGGTCTCAGGTTGCTTTACTGTTGGCATGACACAGGACTGATGGTAGCGCTCACCCTGTCTACTCCGGACAAGCTGTTTTCCAGATGCCCCAAACAATTGAAAAGGGGATTCATCAGATAAAATGACTTTACCCCAGTCCTCAGCAGTCCAATCCCTGTACCTTTTGCAGAATATCAGTCTGTCCCTGTTTTTCACTAATGCTGCCAAACATACCCTCGTAAAACTGACCATCCTACCAATCCTCGACTTCGGTGATGTCATGTATAAAATAGCCTCCAACACTCTACTCAACAAACTGGATGCAGTCTATCACAGTGCCATCCGTTTTGTCACCAAAGCCCCATACACTACCCACCATTGCGACCTGTACGTTCTCGTTGGTTGGCCCTCGCTTCATACGTGTCGCCAAACCCACTGGCTACAGGTTATCTACAAGTTTCTGCTAGGTAAAGCCCCGCCTTATCTCAGCTCACTGGTCACCATAGCACCACCCACGCGCTCCAGCAGGTATACCTCAATGGTCACCCCCAAAGCCAATTCTTCCTTTGGTTGTCTTTCCTTCCAGTTCTCTGCTGCTAATGACTGGAACGAACTGCAAAAATCACTGAAGATGGAGACTCATATCTCCATCACTAGCTTTAAGCACCAGCTGTCAGAGCAGCTCACAGATCACTGCACCTGTACATAACCCATCTATCTACCTACCTCATCCCCATACAGTATTTATTTATTTATCTTGCTCCTTTGCACCCCAGTATCTCTACTTGCACATTCATCTTCTGCACATCTACCCTTCCAGTGTTTAATTGCTATATTGTAATTACTTCACCACCATGGCCTATTTATTGCCTTGACTCCCTTGTCTTACCTCATTTGCACTCACTGTTGTCACAGGCCGGCTCATAACCTGTGGCAAAAAGGAGGGGACACGAACAACAGGTATCGGCCAATCAAAAAGGTTCTTTATTATAAACCAAAAAACTATTAACTTTAAACTAAGAAAAAGGAATGAGGTGTGAAAGTATCATAATGTAAGGTGTATGTAAAGTGCAGGGATGTGTGAATCTGTGTGAAAACTATGCAAAACTACAAAGGAACAAACACAACAGGATCATACCTGGAGGAGCAGAGAGAGAGAGAGAGAAGAGTGATTAGAGAAGCCGTTTAAATGCCCTGAGCCCAGGTGACTCCAATCACTAACGACCCTCCTCTGCCTGCAGGAGGAACCGCCCCCTGCACTGCAGAGGAGGAGCCGTGACACTGTATATAGACTTTTTGTTTTCTTTTGTTCTACTGTATTATTGACTGTTTTGTTTACTCCATGTGTAACTCTGTGTTGTATGTGTCAAATTGCTATGCTTTATCTTGGCCAGGTCGCAGTTGCAAATGAGAACTTGTTCTCAACTAGCTTACCTGGATATATAAAGGTGTTCTCAACTAGCCTACCTGGTTAAATAAAGGTGTTCTCAACTAGCCTACCTGGTTAAATAAAGGTGTTCTCAACTAGCCTACCTGGTTAAATAAAGGTGTTCTCAACTAGCCTACCTGGTTAAATAAAGGTGTTCTCAACTAGCCTACCTGGTTAAATAAAGGTGAAATAAAATGTAAAAAATAAACATAGTGATCTCCAGTCTTGTCCTCGTCAACACTCACACCTGTGTTAACGAGAGAATCACTGACATGATGTCAGCTGGTCCTTTTGTTGCAGGGCTGAAATGCTGTGGAAATGTTTTTTGGGATTCAGTTCATTTTCATTGCAAAGAAGGACTTTGCAATTCATCTGATCACTCTTCATAACACTCTTCATAACATTCTGGAGTATATGCAAATTGCCATCATACAACAGCAGACTTTGAAAATGTATATTTGTGTCATTCTCAAAACTTTTGGCAATGACTGTACACACAATCACATTAGTGGAAACAGAGGGTGTTCTCAGGGCAGGCCTGGTTGTAGCTAGATCCTAACCCATTTCCTAACCTTAACCTAATTCGCCAAACCTGCCACTTTAATTATACTAACCTGCGTAAGTTCTCCTAACCTGCTACGAACAGTCACTTCTAGTCAAAACCGGCAGGCCTGCCCTGAGAACAGCGTGGGTTATGAATAACGCGATACTCCTGCATATGCACCATTCAACCCAGGTACTTCTGCTGCGTTTCACAAACTAGTTGAAATTAGGGAACTCAGAAATTGTGTGTGTGAACACGTATTAATGTGGTTTATGAAAGTTCAGTAAGTAAGGCTGGTCTGAATGGCTTGTCATTTTCACATTTTTATCGCTTCCTATCCCGGTGGCATTGCGTGGTATTGTTTACAATGTTACCTCATTAGCAGAGCAGGTGTTTTATATGGTAGCTTTTAGTTCACCTTGGAAGCATAGCGTCACATCTCTCCTTCACTGGTAGCAAGCTTGTGGAACGTCACTCGCCGTTTCACTTCAGCCTATGAGCACTTCCTGAATAACCTATGACCTCACTTGTGCAATAATCACTCGGTTCTTTCAAGCAATGGGTATAAGCCTATGGGAGTATTGATGTCAACTCATCTCTTGTCTCTCACTTGCTGTTTTGTAGCAACAGTCTTCCAACAACCTTCCACCACCAACTAAAGGCCCGTCAGGATGCATGTTCTCCCAGACGGGGTGGTTCGATGCCAGCTGCTCAGCACTCCTCTGAGACGAGGCCTACCCCAAACTATTCAAGAAAATTACATGTTGCGTTTTGTCTTTGTTGTCATTCAGTAAAGCCTGTACTCCCGGAAGTCCTCACCAGAACAGTAAACCAACCGGAAGACCTCACCAGAACAGTAAACCAACCGGAAGACCTCACCAGAACAGTAAACCAACCGGAAGTCCTCACCTGAACAGTAAACCAACCGGAAGTCCTCACCTGAACAGTAAACCAACCGGAAGAACTCACCAGAACAGTAAACCAACCGGAAGTCCTCACCAGAACAGTACACCAACCGGAAGACCTCACCAGAACAGTAAACCAACCGGAAGACCTCACCAGAACAGTAAACCAACCGGAAGTCCTCACCTGAACAGTAAACCAACCGGAAGTCCTCACCTGAACAGTAAACCAACCGGAAGAACTCACCAGAACAGTAAACCAACCGGAAGTTCTCACCAGAACAGTAAACCAACCGGAAGACCTCACCAGAACAGTAAACCAACCGGAAGACCTCACCAGAACAGTAAACCAACCGGAAGACCTCACCAGAACAGTAAACCAACCGGAAGTCCTCACCAGAACAGTAAACCAACCGGAAGTCCTCACCAGAACAGTAAACCGAACAGTAAAATTCAGAGAACTGAGACTTTTTCTGGTCCTCACTTCTAAAGACTATTTTAGGGGTTAGGGAAAATAGGAATTTGAATTGGAATCAATTGTTGGTCCTCAAGTATAGTAAGACATAGCTGTGTGTGTAGCTGTTTGGCACAGTGGATGCAGGCAGTCCCTGATGGAGTCTCAGTACCCAGGATTTTCTGTCCAGTATTGGTCACATTAAAGCCACAGAGCCTGTTTCATGGAAACCAATTCCACGAAGACAGAGTTACTTAGAAACACTTACTGTACAGTAGTACCATGGCCTATAGACTAAGGGGTTAAGGAGCTAAGGTGTTGGGATCATCCACTGTACATCTGGTCTGCTACGTACACACATAATCACATTAGTGGAAACAGAGGGTGATTTCAGGACAGGTCTGATTGTAAATTAGATATTTCTGAGTCGCTTCAGGGAGAATTTGAGCATTTTAGCTAATCCTAAACTTTGCCTGACCATAACCTAATTCTCCTAACCTGCTGTGTAAGATCTCCTAACCTCTGCAAAAGTCACTTAATGTAGACAAAACAGGCATGCCTGCCCTGAAAACAGCGTGGGTTGTGAATAACGCGATACTCCTACATATGCACCATTCAACCCTGGTATTTCTGCTGCGTTCACATACGAGTCGGAACGCTGAAAAATCCGTCTTGCTAACTGGTGGAACGTGGCATGTGTATAACTACAACCAGTTAGCAAGTTGGAAATGTCTGACACGTGAACGTGTCACAGAAATCATGTCACAGAGTTTAGCGTCTATATCCACTTCTAATAGGCTTGCCAGGCTACCACTACAGCTTCTCAGAAAGAGATTCCTTAATGAAACCCAGAAAAGAAGCTACGTGGTGACAGTCCCATCTGTTACTTTTCTTTTTTCTACACTAATGACGCACTCTCTCCTCTGCCTCGCCAGCCCACCAGGAGCGTCTAGTTCTAATCGAGCGTGGAGTGTACGGACAGAGCATCCTCAAAATCCACAAGTAAATAGTTATTTGACCATCTCGGTCTCAGGACTTTAACCCCATTGATAACCTGTTGGTTTGAGTTTAATAGGGCAGGACATAAGTGCAGATTAATGATATAAAAGATCGGGAAAGATTCTGTATGGAGGAATGGTCTAAGATCAGTGGAGGCTGGTGAGAGGAGCTATAGGAGGACGGGGTCATTGTAATAGCTGGAATGGAATAAAATCAAACGCATGGAAACCACATGTTTGACTCTGGTCCATTTATTCCATTATATTACATTAAGCCCGTCCTATAGCTCCTCCCACCAGCCTCCTCTGTTTAAGAATCCTACCTAATCCTATTGGTCCTAGACGTGTCCAATCTCATAAAAAATTATCCTTCCAAAGTAAGGTATTGAAAGTTATTGAAACAGGGGTGCCAGTAAATTTTGATAACTCTTTTTGGAAGAAATTATACTATATGTTAAGACAAAATGTCTTTCTCCGAGCAATTGTATTAGTATAAAATAATATCATTTATTTTTTTATTTTTGCTTGCAATATACACTACATGACCAAACATCTCATTCCAAAATCATGGGCATTAATATAGAGTTGGTTCCCCCTTTGCTGTTGTAACTGTCTCCACTCTTCTGGGTAGGCTTTCCACTAGATGCTGGAACATTGCTGCGGGTGTCACACCCTGACCTGAGTATTCTTTGTTTTCTTTATATATTTTGGTTAGGTCAGGGTGTGACATGGGTGATGTGTGTTTTTGTACTGTCTAGGGGTTTTTGTATGTTTATGGGGTTTTACTAGTCTAGGTGTTTTTTATGTCTATGGTTGCCTAGATTGGTTCTCAAATAGAGACAGCTGTTTATCGTTGTCTCTGATTGGGAACCATATTTAGGCAGCCATATTCCTTGGGTAATTCGTGGGTTATTGTCTTGGTCTAGTTGCCTGTACTAGTATTATATAGCTTCACGGTTGGTTTTGTCACGCCCTGGTCTTAGTATTTTGTGTTTTCTTTATTATTTTGGTCAGGCCAGGGTGTGACATGGGTGATTTATGTGCTTTGTTTTGTCTAGGGGTTTTGAAGTTAATGGGATTGTGTTTAGTATAGTATTCTAGGTAAGTCTATGGTTACCTAGAGTGGTTCTCAATCAGAGGCAGGTGTTTATCGTTGTCTCTGATTGGGAACCATATTTAGGCAGCCATATTCTTTGAGAATTTCGTGGGTGATTGTTCCTTGTCTCTGTTTGTTGCACCAGATAGGGCTGTTTCGGGTTTTTCACGGTTCTTGTTTTGTAAATTGTTCGTATTTTTCATCTTTCATTAAAGATGTATAAAGATAACCATGCTGCATTTTGGTCCTCCTCTCTTTCACCAGAAGAAAACCGTAACAGGTTTGTTGTTTTCTATAGTTTGTTAAGTGTTCTTTGTCTTCATTAAAAAGTATGTA
Source organism: Oncorhynchus kisutch (assembly GCF_002021735.2). Taxonomy (NCBI): domain Eukaryota; kingdom Metazoa; phylum Chordata; class Actinopteri; order Salmoniformes; family Salmonidae; genus Oncorhynchus; species Oncorhynchus kisutch. The sequence goes on along the minus strand of NW_022261981.1, from coordinate 3,911,220 downwards.
TTCATCTTACGCTGCGCCTTGGTCTCCTCCATACCATGAACGTGACAGAATAACCCACCGTAAAAGGACCAAGCAGCGTTAAGGAGGAATGGACCTGGGAGGAAATTTTGGACGGAGCAGGAACCTGGACGCAGGCTGAGGAGTTGCCTAGGAGCAAGAGAGGACAGCAATGACATCGGGGAGGTAGGCCAATCTCATATCGCACATGGAGCAGTCGGCGAAGTTGAGGGGTGAGTCTGAGATTGTCGAGGAGTTATTGGACAGATTGGAGGAGAATGAACGGAGGGGAGATTATGAGACATTTGAGGAGTTGTTAATGAAATTGGAGGAGAGTGAAGAGAGAGCTGTTGGTTTGGCGTAGTATGCACGGCATTCGCCCCGAGGAGCGTGTTAGCTGTCCGACGCCACCTGTGTCAGTTCCTCGTACTCAGCCTGAAACTTGTGTTAAAGTTCCGGAAGAATTGATGCCGGCTATACACACCAGGTCTCCAGTACACCTTCACAACCCGGTGTGTCCTGTTCCTGCTTCCGCACTCACTCTAAGGTGCGTGTCCCCAGCTCGGTACCACCAGTGCCGGCACCACGCACCAGGCCTACAATGCGCCTCGCCAGTCCAGAGCGTCCGGCGACAGTACCCAGTCCAGAGCGTCCGGCGACAGTACCCAGTCCAGAGCGTCCGGCGACAGTACCCAGTCCAGAGCGTCCGGCGACAGTACCCAGTCCGGCGACAGTCTACAGACCGGAACCTCCTACAACATGCCGCAGACCGGAACCTCCTACGAGGGGTCGCAGTCCGGATCCGCCAGAGTCTCCCTCCAGTCCGGATCTGCCAGAGTCTCCCTCCAGGCCGGAGGCGCCACTCACTCCAGACTCGACCATCAGTCCAGTGGTGTCCTCTAGTCCGGGGTCGGCGGTGAGGATTCCCGCTCCAGAGACATTGCGTAAGCTCCCGACAAACAGTTATTTTGCTGATGTTGCTTCCAGAGACAGTTTGCAACTCTGTAGTGAGTGTTGCAACCGAGGACGGATGATTTTTACTCGCTGAACACGGTTCACGGAACATTGGTCCTAGACATTTCCACTTCACAATAACAACACATTTGACCGAGGGAGCTCTAGCAGGTGCAGAAATTTGACAAACTGACTTGTTGGAAAGGTGGCATCCTATGACGGTGCAACGTTGAACGTCACTGAACTCTTCAGTAAGGCCATTCTACTGCCAATGTTTGTCTATGGAGATTGCATGGCTGTGTGCTTGATTTTTATACACCTGTCAGCAACAACAACCACCGAGCCACTGCCTGTTCACCCCGCTATCATCCAGAAGGCGAGGTCAGTACAGGTGCATCAAAGCTACACTCGCATTAACATCTGCTAACCATGTGTATGTGACAAATAAATTTGATTTGAAAGCTGGGACCGAGAGACTGAAAAACAACTTCTATCTCAAGGCCATCAGACTGTTAAACAGCCACCACTAACATTGAGTGGCTGCTGCCAACACACTGACGATGACACTGACTCAACTCCAGCCACTTTAATAATGGGAATTGATGGGAAATGATGTAAATATATCACTAGCCACTTTAAACAATGCTACCTTATATAATGTTACTTACCCTACATTATTCATCTCATATGCATACGTATATACTGTACTCTATATCATCGACTGCATCCTTATGTAATACATGTATCACTAGCCACTTTAAACTATGCCACTTTGTTTACATACCCTACATTACTCATCTCATATGTATATACTGTACTCGATACCATCTACTGTATCTTGCCTATGCTGCTCTGTACCATCACTCATTCATATATCTTTATGTACATATTCTTTATCCCCTTACACTGTGTATAAGACAGTAGTTTTGGAATTGTTAGTTAGATTACTTGTTGGTTATTACTGCATTGTCGGAACTAGAAGCACAAGCATTTCGCTACACTCGCATTAACATCTGCTAACCATGTGTATGTGACAAATAAAATTTGATTTGAACATGTTTGGCTGAAATAGCCGACTCCAATCATTTGAAGGGGCGTCCACATACTTTTGTATATATAGTTTATCTCTGTATTTGTATTGTTATTTTATACTGTCTTTTTTTTGCTCATCTTTATCAAGGGTGCTAATACATAACTGTATGTGCGATCTTAATTTGGTCACTGCACAGGAGGAAATGCAAACTTGTACTTTATTCAACATTTTAAAGAGGCTACCAAAGTTTGTAATTTCTACTTTAAAATATCAGACTTGATTTACCCTAACAATTTTTTTTTAGCAACCCTTACAAAAATGTCCATTCATTATAATTCCCATTTCCTATTGATGTAGGATTAATTTCCTGCTGTGAGAAACTGGTAAAAAAGATGACACACCTGAAGGTCTTAGAAGCTACAACGTTGACCTTACCTCCTCCCACCTGGGCCACAAGTTTAGGGCAGGCACCTGAAGGTCTTAGGAGCTACAATGTTGACCTTACCACCTCCCACCTGGGCCACAAGATTAGGGCAGGCAGCCAAGAGGGAGGAACTCCCCTGCCTTGTTACAGAGCATTTAAGTACTTATTACATTGCTCACGTATATGCTTGCAGACTTTCAAGGACTTAGCTGGTTGGGAGGACTAGGTGCACTGCTACCAGAACTCCCATCTGCTGTCATTTACAACTTGTCAGATAGAGGAACCACAATGCACGGCTCAGCATTGGAAGAGGATGTGTGTACTGTAAGTTACCTGGATAGAGGTAAGTATATTTACACATGCTGCTACTGATATTATTGCTGTTTATTTTGAGTTGATAGTACTACTACCACTTAGTTACAACTATTTGTTGTTGAAGATAATTATTGTTCAAATAAATGTTCATTTCATTGCAGTCTGTTTTTCCAATGGCAAAAGGTATAGGCTACTTCATTTGAATACATCTGTCTCTTAAAAATTTAAAATAAAATCAAAGACAGATTTAGATGTTTTTTGGGGGGGGGAGTAACTACAGTATTTATTAATAGACCTATGTTTCATTGTCAAAGATTTACGGTTTCATCTTTCAACTGGTCCATTCCATACTTTATTGGTCTTGTTGATAAATGTAGCTAGCTGTACATAACATATGATTTGGTCTTGTTGATAAATGTAGCTAGCTGTACATAACATATGATTTGATAAACACATGTTGATAATTTCAGATCAGATTTTTTTTAACTAACTGGCAAATTGACATTGTTTTTAGGATAGAGATACTGTATGTTAATGCGAACCGGTGCACATGTGACAAAGCAAGATACAGAAATAAGTCCAGGTACCTTCATGCATTGAACATAATGAATAAATGTCAAGTAGTATCAGATGTGAATTGTTCATATCAGCGTCAAATATACCCAAATGTTTTCCAACTGAAGGGAACTTGATTGTTACCGTAGTAATATGCATTAAAACCAATATGATTGTTACCGTAGTAATATGCATTACAACCAATATGATTGTTACCGTAGTAATATGCATTACAACCAATATGATTGTTACCGTAGTAATATGCATTACAACCATTATGATTGTTACCGTAGTAATATGCATTACAACCAATATGATTGTTACCGTAGTAATATGCATTACAACCAATATGATTGTTACCGTAGTAATATGCATTACAACCAATTGGATTGTTACCGTAGTAATATGCATTACAACCAATTGGATTGTTACCGTAGTAATATGCATTAAAACCAATATGATTGTTACCGTAGTAATATGCATTAAAACCAATATGATTGTTACCGTAGTAATATGCATTACAACCAATATGATTGTTACCGTAGTAATATGCATTACAACCAATATGATTGTTACCGTAGTAATATGCATTACAACCAATATGATTGTTACCGTAGTAATATGCATTACAACCAATATGATTGTTACCGTAGTAATATGCATTAAAACCAATATGTCATTGCATAACATTTTACTGCAGTGGGCTAAATCAGTGTCACACAGTGATTCTTGGTAGTCTTAAACAAATATACTTTGAAACAAAAGTATAAAACCTCACACACATGGTTATGGGTTTAAAAAAAGCAAGACACCTTCACCATGTCATATATATATGTTTAAATGGATTACATTTAGAGTTTGCATCCCAATATTACATTTTATAAACATCACAGAAGACTGAAATATAACAAAACCGTTTGGCATAAAAACACTGGATTTTCGGTGCGTAAAAAAAATAATATGTTGACTAATTATTAATAACATTCCACCCTTGAGGCCACTAGACGGCATTTCTGGTCATTCGACTGCAGGAAAGGGCTACGACACAATATTAACAAGAGGCATATGCAAGAGGCACATGTGCACTTTCACAACAGAACCGTTCTGCAAAATCCTGTGTTCATGAGATCAACGTGTCTAACTTTCCCTGTTTTGCAGACTGACAGAAAGTCCAAGGACAGACAGTTCTGCATCCCCCATCAAAGTGCTCTTTGACAACATACTGCTTTTCTTGGACATATTTGTCAATGGATACCATGGGAACGATGGACGATGGCTGCCTGCCACCAGACAATGACATGGTGACGGGACGAGGGTCTAGTGGGGGAGGCCGGCTCCGCAGCACTGACCTGATCCTGGGCTTCAGTAAGGACCAGTACCTCCTGCTCACTCCCGTAGGGTCCGAACGGACCCATGAGGTGGACACTGAGGGCCTGGAGACCCACCAGGGGAAGCAGGGCCAGTCAGATCCCTACAGATACCTGGCCAGCCTGGAGGACAGCACCCAGCACTCTGCCTTTCACGGTCAGTACCTTGGTTGTTATAGGTTAATTCATTGATTGACTAGGTGATGTTGTTTATTACATGAAGACAAGGTAAAGGGCGGAAGGTAGCCTAGTGGTTAGAGAGTTGAGCCAGTAACTGAAAGGTTGCTAGATCGAATCCCCGAGTTGACAAGGTAAAAATCTGTCGTTCTGCCCCCGAACAAGGCAGTTAACCCACTGTTCCTAGGCCGTCATTGTAAATAAGAATTTGTTCTTAATTAACTGACTTGCCTAGTTAAATAAAATAAATAAACAAAAGTAACACTTCCTATGAATACCCTCTTATGAGACATGCATAATGCATTATAATGGACAACATAGGCACTAATAACTGCTCATAAACATCTGTAACATATACAGCAACAACATCAGTGAAATAGCAGTTCATATAAGACTTGTATCCAAGACTTTCACTTCTCCGTGAGTAGTCACAATGTTTACTTAGATTACCTCATCCAGGAGGAAAGATGGGGACAGTTGAAAGCACACGGTGCTAACCTCATCCAGGAGGAAAGATGGGGACAGTTGAAAGCACACGGTGCTAACCTCATCCAGGAGGAAAGATGGGGACAGTTGAAAGCACACGGTGCTAACCTCATCCAGGAGGACAGACTGGGACAGTTGAAAGCACACGGTGCTAACCTCATCCAGGAGGACAGACAGGGACAGTTGAAAGCACACGGTGCTGACCTCATCCAGGAGGACAGACAGGGACAGTTGAAAGCACACGGTGCTAACCTCATCCAGGAGGAAAGGCCGGGACAGTTGAAAGCACACGGTGCTGACCTCATCCAGGAGGAAAGATGGGGACAGTTGAAAGCACACGGTGCTAACCTCATCCAGGAGGACAGACAGAGACAGTTGAAAGCACACGGTGCTTGGATTGTAATTTTCTCAAGATTCAGAGACTACAGTTTATCACTACAGTATAGCTACAATGTTTAACTTAGTAGTTTCCACCTTTACACAACCAGATCTAGGACCAGGCTTGGATAAGAAATAACAGGTTGGATATCGACTGACTGACTAAGTAGGCCTGGCTGGGATGAATGGCTGACGGATGGTGTACCAAATATTTTGTTTATTATAACAACATTATATCCTTCTATTACTGTAACATTACAGCATAGTGACTTAAGGAGACCACTTTTCCTGCCTCACATGTTTGTTACCAAGTCAACGATCTGATGATAATCTTGAGCCTCAATTGATTTGGATTAATAAATTAACAAACTCGGATTAGATCTACCATCCGTCAGCCATGTGTAGAGGGGCTTCAACCTCACCCTGTTTTCTACCATCAGCCATGTGTAGTGGGGCTTCAACGTCACCCTGTTTTCTACCATCAGCCATGTGTAGTGGGGCTTCAACGTCACCCTGTTTTCTACCATCAGCCATGTGTAGTGGGGCTTCAACCTCACCCTGTTTTCTACCATCCGTCAGCCATGTGTAGTGGGGCTTCAACCTCACCCTGTTTTCTACCATCCGTCAGCCATGTGTAGAGGGGCTTCAACCTCACCCTGTTTTCTACCATCCGTCAGCCATGTGTAGAGGGGCTTCAACCTCACCCTGTTTTCTACCATCCGTCAGCCATGTGTAGAGGGGCTTCAACCTCACCCTGTTTTCTACCATCAGCCATGTGTAGTGGGGCTTCAACCTCACTCTGTTTTCTTAGAAAAGATGATCAGGTCTGGGGCGGTGCAGAGGACAAGTACAGTCTTGGTGTAGATTAGAGCTATCTATTCCCACATGAGGACACTCAGGTTTAACAGGTGGCATCTGTCCCAATGGGACCATGAGATCACCCGTAGAGAGAGCTGCATATTAGGTCGCCTTTTGGTAAGTAGAGCTGGTACTACTGAAGGAACCGAGTGCAAGAAGACAGATACCTAAACACACACGTCTCTCCTGTTCGACTGTCTCCTCTTCAGAGTCGGGCCTTTTCTCCAGGGACGAGTGTGACGGGGACCTGGGAGATCTCCAGAAGGGGGTGGGCAGCGGGGAAAAGTCCCCCGAGCCTCCAAAGGAGGACCGCCCTAAGAAGAAGCACCGGCGTAACCGCACCACCTTCACCACCTTCCAGCTCCATGAGTTGGAGAAGGCCTTTGAGAAGTCCCACTACCCTGACGTCTACAGCCGGGAGCTCCTGGCCATGAAGGTCAACCTCCTTGAGGTCCGTGTCCAGGTATGCAACCTCTACCTATCTAATAATACTACACACTAATAATACTGTATCGTCTCTACCTATCTAATACTACTACTACTATACACTATTAATACTGTATAGTCTCTACCTATCTAATACTACTACTACTATACACTATTAATACTGTATAGTCTCTACCTATCTAATACTACTACTACTATACACTAATAATACTGTATAGTCTCCACCTATCTAATACTACTACTACTATACACTAATAATACTGTATTGAGTCTCTACCTATCTAATACTACTACACACTAATAATACTGTATTGAGTCTCTACCTATCTAATACTACTATACACTAATAATACTGTATTGAGTCTCTACCTATCTAATACTACTACTACTACTACTACACACTAGTAATACTGTATAGTCTCTACCTAACTAATACTACTACTACTACACACTAGTAATACTGTATAGTCTCTACCTAACTAATACTACTACTACCATACACTATTAATACTGTATAGTCTCTACCTATCTAATACTACTACTACTATACACTATTAATACTGTATAGTCTCTACCTATCTAATACTACTACTACTACTACTACACACTATTAATACTGTACAGTCTCTACCTATCTAATACTACTACTACTATACACTAGTAATACTGTATAGTCTCTACCTATCTAATACTACTACACACTAATAATACTGTATTGAGTCTCTACCTATCTAATACTACTACACACTAATAATACTGTATTGAGTCTCTACCTATCTAATACTACTATACACTAATAATACTGTATAGTCTCTACCTATCTAATACTACTACTACTATACACTAATAATACTGTATAGTCTCTACCTATCTAATACTACTACTATACACTAATAATACTGTCTTGAGTCTCTACCTATCTAAAACTACTATTACAATCACTATACACTATTAATACTCTATTGAGTCTCTACCTATCTGATACCACTATTACTATCACTATACACTAATAATACTGTCCAGGTATGGAGCCCTTGGCTGTCAACTATTACTAGACTAGAATTACTACTGGCCCTTCTACCACTACTACCACCACCACCCCCCTATTACCACCACTTCTACTACTACTACTACTACTACTATTACCACCACTACAACTACTACTATTACCACCACTACAACTACTACTATTACCACCACCACCAGTACCATGACTACTACTACTATTACCACCACCACCATTACTATTACCACCACCAACCACTACTATAACTATTACCACCACCACTACTATTACCACTACTATTACCACCACCACCATCACTACTATTACCACCACCACCATCACTACTATTACCACCACCACCATCACTACTATTACCACCACCACCACCAATACTATTACCACCACCACCACCAATACTATTACCACCACCACCACCACTACTATTACCACCATCACTACTATTACCACCACCACCACTACTATTACCACTACTATTACACCCACCACTATTATTACCAGCACCACCACTATTACCACCACCACCACCACCACCATCACTACTATTACCACCACCACTACTATTACCACCACCACTACTATTACCACCATCACTACTATTACCACCACCACCACTACTATTACCACTACTATTACAACCACCACTATTATTACCAGCACCACCACTATTACCACCACCACCACCACCACCACCATCACTACTATTACCACCACCACCACTACTATTACCACCACCACTACTATTACCACCATCACTACTATTACCACCATCACTACTATTACCACCACCAACCACTACTATAACTATTACCACCACCACTACTATTACCACTACTATTACCACCACCACCATCACTACTATTACCATCACCACCAATACTATTACCACCACCACCATCACTACTATTACCATCACCACCAATACTATTACCACCACCACCATCACTACTATTACCACCACCACTACCACTACTACTACTATTACCACCACCACCACTACTATTACCACAACCACCACCACTACTATTACCACCACCACTACTACTACTACCACTACTACTACTATTACCACAACCACCACCACTACTATTACCACCACTACTATTACCACAACCACCACTACTACTACTACTACCACCACCACTACTACCACCACCACCACCACTACTACTATTACCACCACCACTACTATTACCACCACTACTACTACTACCACCACCACCACCACTACTATTACCACAACCACCACTACTACTACTACCACCACCACCACTACTACCACCACCACCACTACTACCACCACCACCACTACTACTACTATTACCACAACCACCACTACTACTACTACCACCACCACCACTACCACTACTATTACCACAACCACCACTACTATTACCACCACCACCAGCACACATGTTCTCCTCTTTCAAATGTTGGAATGGGATGGGAAATTTGGCCCATCCTTTGGCTGAGAGATTCTATTCAGGAGGTGGAGACTTCTCATACATTTTCTCATACAGTTGCCGTCAAATATATTGGTACACTGGCACTTTAAACTGGAGTGAAGCTAAATGTTTTCTCTTTTTAAAAACTGGTTCAATTACTATGTTTAACCTGTAGGAACCAGTAGCTTACCACAGGTTAAATAAATTACACAGAATTACACAGCCTCTAACTAAATTACACCGCCTCTAACCAAATTACACAGAATTACACAGCCTCTTACACAGCCTCAAACTAAATTACACAGCCTCTAACTAAATTACACAGCCTCTAACCAAATTACACAGAATTACACAGCCTCTTACACAGCCTCGAACTAAATTACACAGCCTCTAACTAAATTACACCGCCTCTAACCAAATTACACAGAATTACACAGCCTCTTACACAGCCTCGAACTAAATTACACAGCCTCTAACTAAATTACACCGCCTCTAACCAAATTACACAGAATTACACAGCCTCTTACACAGCCTCGAACTAAATTACACAGACTCTAACTAAATTACACAGCCTCTAACCAAATTACACAGAATTACACAGACTCTTACACAGCCTCGAACTAAATTACACAGCCTCGAACTAAATTACACAGCCTCTAACCAAATTACACAGAATTACACAGACTCTTACACAGCCTCTAACTAAATTACACAGGCTCGAACTAAATTACACAGCCTCTAACCAAATTACACAGAATTACACAGCCTCTTACACAGCCTCTAACTAAATTACACAGCCTCTAACTAAATTACACAGCCTCTAACTAAATTACACAGCCTCTAACCAAATTACACAGAATTACACAGCCTCTTACACAGCCTCTAACTAAATTACACAGCCTCGAACTAAATTACACAGCCTCTAACTAAATTACACAACCTCGAACTAAATTACACAGCCTCTAACCAAATTACACAGAATTACACAGACTCTTACACAGCCTCTAACTAAATTACACAGCCTCTAACCAAATTACACAGAATTACACAGTCTCGAACTAAATTACAGCCTCTAACTAAATTACACAGCCTCTTACACATTCTCTAACTAAATTACACAATCTCTTACACAGCCTCTAACCAAATTACACAGCCTCTAACCAAATTACACAGGCTCTTGCACAGCCTCTAACCAAATTACACAGCCTCTAACTAAATTACACAGGCTCTTGCACAGCCTCTAACCAAATTCATTTGAATTCTGAATAATTTAAGTTCAGGTCATTTAAAAAATAAATAATTTAAGCAAAACATCAACAACAACAAAATCTACAAATAGTATTATTACTACCATTATTGTGTTGTAGTGTGCACTACATCAATGTAGAATGCACTGCTGAGTGACTACTGTAGACTAATACTACGCTATCCTCTCTGTCCGTGTCCAGGTGTGGTTCCAGAACCGTCGGGCTAAGTGGAGACGTCAGGAGAAGATGGACTCCAAGTCAACAAAGCTCCGCCACTCCCCCATGTTGTCTTTCAACCGGTCGCCCATGCCATCCAATGTGGGGCTCATGTCCAACCCATTACCCCTGGACCCCTGGCTGGCATCGCCCATGTCCAGCGGCAACCCGATGCACACTATCCCCGGATATGCAGGCCCAGGGCAGGGCCCTCACTTTCAGCCTGCCTACCCCAGCCACTCCCACTCTCACAGCCACAGCTTCCTCGACAGTCCCCCAGGACATGGCATGGTGCACCAAGGGATGGTACAGGGCATGCAGGGGGTGCAGTCTGTGGCCCCGCCACTCTACCAGTGCCCCTGCAGCTTCAATGATAAGTACCCTCTGCTAAGGACCTGGAACATGGTTCCAGCATCGCAGCACTGAGGTTGAAGGCTAAGGAGCACATCCATTCCATGGATAAAACCTGGAAGCCTGACATTCATTTAAGGATGGTCAACCACAACAGGTGATAACATAATATCTTTGTTGTGAAGGATGGTCAACCACAACAGGTGATCACAACAAAGATATTATGTTAAGGATGGTCAACCACAACAGGTGATCACAACAAAGATATTATGTTAAGGATGGTCAACCACAACAGGTGATCACAACAAAGATATTATGTTAAGGATGGTGAACTTCAACATGATCAAAACAAAGATATTTTTCATAAAGGATGCTAAACTTCAACATAATCAAAACAAAGACATTCTATAAAGGATGCTAAACTTCAACATAATCAAAACAAAGACATTCTATAAAGGATGCTAAACTTCAACATAATCAAAACAAAGACATTCTATAAAGGATGCTAAACTTCAACATAATCAAAACAAAGACATTCTATAAAGGATGATTACTTCAGCAGGTAATCAAAACAAAGATATTCTATAAAGGATGCTAAACTTCAACATAATCAAAACAAAGACATTCTATAAAGGATGCTAAACTTCAACATAATCAAAACAAAGACATTCTAAAAAGGATGCTAAACTTCAACATAATCAAAACAAAGACATTCTATAAAGGATGCTAAACTTCAACATAATCAAAACAAAGACATTCTAAAAAGGATGCTAAACTTCAACATAATCAAAACAAAGACATTCTATAAAGGATGCTAAACTTCAACATAATCAAAACAAAGACATTCTATAAAGGATGATTACTTCAGCAGGTAATCAAAACAAAGATATTCTGTAAAAGGGATGGTGAACTTCAGAACAAAGACATTCTGTATAGTTTCTACATTTTTTTTTGTTAATTTTATTTAACCTTTTATTTATTTAAGTCAGATAAAGAGATATGGTCAAAAGTAATACATTATATAGGGAATAGGGTACCATTGGCCATAGGACTCTGGTTAAAAGTAGTGCACTATATAGGGAATAGGGTACCATTGGCCATAGGACTCTGGTTAAAAGTAGTGCACTATATAGGGAATAGGGTGCCATTGGCCATAGGACTCTGGTTAAAAGTAGTGCACTATATAGGGAATAGGGTGCCATTGGCCATAGGACTCTGGTTAAAAGTAGTGCACTATATAGGGAATAGGGTGCCATTGGCCATAGGACTCTGGTTAAAAGTAGTGCACTATATAGGGAATAGGGTGCCATTGAGGTTGTGTTCTGTGTATTTAAAAGGCTTATTGTCTCCATTATTTTATTTTTTCTTATCACTTATTTATATTTGCATATTTGTACACTGTAAATTCTTTCTGGATGTGAAATAAAATGAACTTATGTTTTAGTTTTTTTTTTACGAATAATTCAGAGGCGCTACCATATTGAAAAGTCAGTACTAGTGATCATGTGAAATGTCATCATATTGGCATTGATTAAAGATTGTTTACACCTAATATTAGCTTTGTGTTACAGTAAATAGGACAGGGTGTGTTACAGTAACTAGATGGGGCAGGGTGGGGTGTGTTACAGTAACTAGATGGGGCAGGGTGGGGTGTGTTACAGTAACTAGATGGGGGCAGGGTGGGGTGTGTTACAGTAACTAGATGGGGCAGGGTGTGTTACAGTAACTAGATGGGGCAGGGTGTGTTACAGTAACTAGATGGGGGCAGGGTGGGGTGTGTTACAGTAACTAGATGGGGGCAGGGTGGGGTGTGTTACAGTAACTAGATGGGGCAGGGTGTGTTACAGTAACTAGATGGGGGCAGGGTGGGGTGTGTTACAGTAACTAGATGGGGCAGGGTGGGGTGTGTTACAGTAACTAGATGGGGCAGGGTGTGTTACAGTAACTAGATGGGGGCAGGGTGTGTTACAGTAACTAGATGGGGCAGGGTGTGTTACAGTAACTAGATGGGACAGGGCAGGGTGTGTTACAGTAACTAGATGGGGCAGGGTTTGTTACAGTAACTAGATGGGGCAGGGTGGGGTGTGTTACAGTAACTAGATGGGGCAGGGTGTGTTACAATAACTAGATGGGGCAGGGTGGGGTGTGTTACAGCAACTAGATGGGGCAGGGTGTGTTACAGTAACTAGATGGGGCAGGGTGGGGTGTGTTACAGCAACTAGATGGGGGCAGTGTGTGTTACAGTAACTAGATGGGGCAGGGTGGGGTGTGTTACAGTAACTAGATGGGGCAGGGTGTGTTACAGTAACTAGATGGGGCAGGGCAGGGTGTGTTACAGTAACTAGATGGGGCAGGGTGGGGTATGTTACAGTAACTAGATGGGGCAGGGTGTGTTACAGTAACTAGATGGGACAGGGTGTGTTACAGTAACTAGATGGGGCAGGGTGTGTTACATTAACTAGATGGGACAGGGCAGGGTGTGTTACAGTAACTAGATGGGGCAGGGTAGGGTGTGTTACAGTAACTAGATGGGGCAGGGTAGGGTGTGTTACAGTAACTAGATGGGGCAGGGTGGGGTGTGTTACAGTAACTAGATGGGGGCAGGGTGTGTTACAGTAACTAGATGGGGCAGGGTGGGGTGTGTTACAGTAACTAGATGGGGGCAGGGTGTGTTACAGTAACTAGATGGGGCAGGGTGTGTTACAGTAACTAGATGGGGCAGGGTGGGGTGTGTTACAGTAACTAGATGGGGCAGGGTGGGGTGTGTTACAGTAACTATATGGGGGCAGGGTGTGTTACAGTAACTAGATGTGTGGTGTATGTGGAAATGTGTGTGGGGGGTGTGTGTGTGGTAGGTGTATTGTGTGTGGTAGGTGTGTTGTGTGTGTGGGGTGGGTTTGTATGGGAAATGTGTAGGGTGTGTGTGTGTATTGGGTGCATGTGGGAGGTGTGTGGAGGGGTATGTGTTGGGTGTGTGTGGGGTGGGTGTGTATTCGGTGTGTGTGTATTGGCTGCATGTGGGAGTTGTGTGTGGTAGGTGTGTTGGGTGTGTGTGGGGTGGGTTTGTATGGGAGGTGGGTGGGTGTGTGTGGGGGGTATGTGTTGGGTGTGTGTGGGGTGGGTGTGTGTGGGAGGTGTGCTGGGTGTGTGTGGGGTGGGTGTGTTGGGTGTGTGTGGGGTGGGTTTGTATGGGAGGTGGGTGGGTGGGTGGGTATGTGTTGGGTGTGTGTGTGTGTGGGAGGGAGGTGTGTGTGGTGTGTGTGTATTGAGTGTGTGTGTATTGGGTGTGTGTGCATTGGGTGTGTGTGGGAGGTGTGTGTTGGGTGTGTGTAGGGTGGGTTTGTATGGGAGGAGGGTCGGTGGGTGTGTGGGGGGGGGGGGGGGGGTATGTGTGGGAGGGGTGTGTGTGCATTGGGTGTGTGTGTATTGGGTGTGTGTGCATTGGGTGTGTGTGTATTGGGTGTGTGTGCATTGGGTGTGTGTGGGAGGTGTGTGTGTTCTGTAGATAACAGTTTGTGCTGTATAACCTCAGCTGATACCAGTGTGTAACTGTCAGAGCAGCAGTAGTTGCTCATATTAAGAGATATGCCTATAATAAATATTATTATAGCATTACAAGGACAATCTGTCTCCAAAACGTACTTTCATATGGCTATTTATAACAAAGGGCCACAATATTATGCCTTGGTGTTTCCATTTCTACGGACCTAATTACCAAATTGACACATTTCTCCAGTAAGCAGGGTTCTACAAACATGTCAATTGAAAATGTGTTTTTTTTGTAATAAGTGTGTGGCTGGACGAGGGTTGGAGTTTAATACTAAATGATAACAATACATTGAGTTTGTAACTCGCTCTTCATTGAAAAACATGATGCAGGGAGGGGTGGGTTACAGGGTTGGGTGTGTGTGTGTGTGTGTGTGTTCTAATGTGGCGGCTGTGGGCCCACGTCTGTGTGCGTACGTGGGTGGGCTGTGTGTGTAGGCTGAAGATCTGTTGACAGTCCAAGAGGGGTTGTTTGTGTAACGTGACAGGGGTTATCTATCTTGGCATTTCAAGTCCACGGGTCTGCAAAAATGGCCTTAGAAAATGTTTTTGTGTCATAAATGTATGAATGTATGGCTGAATGAGGGTTGTAGTTTAATATGAAATACTAACAATACACTGAATTTGTAACGCACTGTTCATTGAAAAATAATCTCAAAGTTCTATAGTGTGTGTGTGTGTTCATACTCAGAGAAAGGTAATCCCTGCCCACCAGGTAAACTGGGGATGGGTCTGGAATAAGCAGGGCTTTCTCCTATAGAGCTCCATTTGTATGGAATGGTCTGCCTACCCATGTGAGAGACGCAAACTCGGTCTCAACCTTTAAGTCTTTACTGAAGACTCATCTCTTCAGTGGGTCATATGATTGAGTGTAGTCTGGCCCAGGAGTGTGAAGGTGAACGGAAAAGCTCTGGAGCAACGAACCGCCCTTGCTGTCTCTGCCTGGCCGGTTCCCCTCTTTCCACTGGGATTCTCTGCCTCTAACCCTATTACAGGGACTGAGTCACTGGCTTACTGGTGCCTTTTCATACCGTCCCTAGGAGGGGTGCGTCACTTGAGTGGGTTGAGTCACTGATGTGATCTTCCTGTCTGGGTTGGCGCCCCCCCTTGGGTTGTGCCGTGGCGGAGATCTTTGTGGGCTATACTCGGCCTTATCTCAGGATGGTAAATTGGTGGTTGAAGATATCCCTCTAGTGGTGTGGGGGCTGTGCTTTGGCAAAGTGGGTGAGGTTATATCCTTCCTGTTTGGCCCTGTCCGGGGGTATCATCGGATGGGGCCACAGTGTCTCCTGACCCCTACGGTCTGAGCCTCCAGTATTTATGCTGCAGTAGTTTGTGTGTCGGGGGGCTAGGGTCAGTTTGTTATATCTGGAGTACTTCTCCTGTCTTATCCGGTGTCCTGTGTGAATTTAAGTATGCTCTCTCTAATTCTCTCTTTCTCTCTTTCTTTCTCTCTCTCGGAGGACCAGAGCCCCAGGACCATGCCTCAGGACTACCTGGCATGATGACTCCTTGCTGTCCCCAGTCCACCTGGCCGTGCTGCTGCTCCAGTTTCAACTGTTTGCATGCGGCTATGGAATCCTGACCTGTTCACCGGACGTGCTACCTGTCCCAGACCTATTATTTGACCATGCTGGTCATTTATGAACATTTGAACATCTTGGCCATGTTCTGTTATAATCTCCACCCGGCACAGCCAGAAGAGGACTGGCCACCCCTCATAACCTGGTTCCTCTCTAGGTTTCTTCCTAGGTTTTGGCCTTTCTAGGGAGTTTCTCCAAGCCAATGTGCTTCAACACCTGCATTGTCACTGAGTTCCTTTGTTATGTCTTTGTGTTAGGTTGGTCAGGGCGTGAGTTGGGGTGGGTAGTCTATGTCCTTTTTCTATGTTGTTATATTTCTATGTGTTTGGCCTAGTATGGTTCTCAATCAGAGGCAGGTGTCGTTCATTGTCTCTGATTGAGAAGCCTGTTTTCCCCATTTGGGTTGTGGGTGTTTGTTTTCTGTTTTGTGTCTGCACCAGACAGGACTGTTTCGGTTTCATTTTCGGGCTCTTGTTGTTTTTGTCATTCAGTGTTCTGTTCTATGAAATAATCATGAACACTTACCACGCTGCGCTTTGGTCCTCACCTTCTTCCACCAACGAAAACCGTTACATGCATTGTTTGCTGTTTGGGGGTTTTAGGCTGGGTTTCTGTACAGCACTTTGAGATATCAGCTGATGTACGAAGGGCTATATAAATACATTTGATTTGATTTGGAATACTCCATTGCACCTGGTTGACTCGGCCACTAAGTACGGCTTGTTTGAAAGACGGTTTCAGCTGTCGTGGGCTGCCAGCTGTTTGGAGAAGGAGGTGCTTTCTGTACCCTTCAGTGCCACGCATACAGGGACCTTTGAAATGTTCAGATCCTTTTTTTTGTAAATTTGATTAGTGGATTCAAAGTATGCATCCGTCTGTGGTAAGTTTATGGACCATTGGCAACAGACAGCCACAATTCTTTTAAACCTTTATTTAACTAGGCAAGTCCGTTAAGAACAAATTCTTATTTACAATGATGGTCTACACCGGCCAAACCCGGATCAATTGTGCGCCGCCCTATGGGACTCCCAATCACGGCCGGATGTGATGCAGCCTGGATTCGAACCAGGTGCCTTAGACCCACTATTAACACTTGACTTACTATAAGCCACCTGTTTCTAATTGACAGTTCAGTCATTAAGCAGACGCTCTCATCCAGAGAAACGTACAGTTAATGCATAAAGATAGCTCGGTGAGACAACAACACATCAGTGTCGTATCAAGTACATTTTCCTTCAATGAAGTAGCTATAAGCAGTCAGTAAATAGTTATTTAAGAGAGTCTTCAAAGAGGAAGGGTTTCAGATGTTTTCTGAAGATGGGCCTGGACACCGCTGTCCTATCTTCAAGGGGAAGCTGGTTCCACCATCGGGGTGCCAGGAAGAGAAGAGTTTTGACTGGGCTGAGTGGGAGCGGGATGGGAGGGCCAAGAGACCAGCGCTGGCGAGATGGAGTGCTTGGGATGGGGTGTAGGGTTTGAGCACAGCCTGAAGGAAGGGAGGGCAGTTCCCCTTGCTGCTCTGTAGACAAGCACCATGGTCTTGAAGATGATGCAAGCTTCGACTGGAAGCCAGTGGAGTGTGCGGAGGAATGGGGTGACATGGGAGAACTCAGGAAGGTTGAACACCAGGTGGGCTGCGGCATTCTGGATAAGTTACAGGGGTTTGCTGGCACAATCTATCATTTAGATGGTGGGTTAGCATGGGAACAGTTTGGAGACATATTATCTGGTTAGCTGGTTGGTTAGCGTGGGGAAGATCGAATCATACTACACTGGCTCCGACGCTCGTCAGATGTGGCAGGGCTTGCAAACTATTACAGACTACAAAGGGAAGCACAGCCGAGAGCTGCCCAGTGACACAAGACTACCAGACAAGCTAAATCACTTCTATGCTCGCTTTGAGGCAAGCAACACTGAGGCATGCATGAGAACACCAGCTGTTCCGGATGACTGTGTGTTCACGCTCTCAGTAGCCGACATGAGTAAGACCTTTAAACAGGTCAACATACACAAGGCTGCGGGGCCAGACGGATTACCAGGACGTGTGCTCCGGGCATGTGCTGACCAACTGGCAGGTGTCTTCACTGACATTTTCAACATGCCCCTGACTGAATCCGTAATACCAACATGCTTCAAGCAGACCACCATAGTCCCTGTGCCCAAGAACACAAAGGCAACCTGCCTAAATGACGACAGATCCGTAGCACTCATGCCCGTAGCCATGAAGTGCTTTGAAAGGCTGGTAATAGCTCAAACAGATCCACAGATGATGCAATCTCTATTGCACTCCACACTGCCCTTTCCCACCTGGGCAAAAGGAACACCTACGTGAGAATGCTATTCATTGACTACAGCTCAGCGTTCAACACCATAGTATCCTCAAAGCTCATCACGAAGCTAAGGAACCTGGGACTAAACACCTCCTTCTGCAACTGGATCCTGGACTTCCTGACGGGCCGCCCCCAGGTGGTGAGGGTAGGTAGCAACACATCTGCTACGCTGATCCTCAACACTGGAGCTCCCCAGGGGTGCGTGCTCAGTCCCCTCCTGTACTCCCTGTTCACCCACGACTGCATGGCCAGGCACGACTCCAACACCAACATTAAGTTTGCAGACGACAGAGCAGTGGTAGGCCTGATCACCGACAACGACGAGACAGCCTATAGGGAGGAGGTCAGAGACCTGGCAGGGTGGTGCCACAATAACAACCTATCCCTCAACGTCACCAAGACTAAGGAGATGATTGTGGCTTACAGGGGCTGTAGTGGAGCAGGTTGAGAGCTTCAAGTTCCTTGGTGTCCACATCAACAACAAACTAGAATGGTCCAGACACATCAAGACAGTCGTGAAGAGGGCACGACAAAACCTATTCCCCCTCAGGAAACTAAAAAGTTTTGGCATGGGCCCTGAGATCCTCAAAAGGTTCTACAGCTGCAACATCGAGAGCATCCTGACCGGTTGCATCACTGCCTGGTACGGCAATTGCTCGGCCTCCAACCGCAAGGCACTTCAGAGGGTAGTGCGCACGGCCACCCCAGTCATAGACTGTTCTCTCTACCACCGTATGGCAAGCGGTACCGGAGTGCCAAGTCCAGGACAAAAAGGATTCTCAACAGTTTTTACCCCCAAGCCATAAGACTCCTGACAATTTGCATTGTGTGCCCCCCACCCTCAACCCCTCTTTTACACTGCTGGTACTCTCTGTTTATCTTATATGCATAGCCACTTTAACTATACATTCATGTACATACTACCTCAATAAGCCCGACTAACCAGTGTCTGAATATAGCCTTGCTACTCCTTTTGCAAATATCTTTTTACTGTTGTTTTTATTTCCTTACTTACACACACATACACACACACACACACACACACATACACACACACACACACCTTTTTTTGCACTATTGGTTAAGTAAGCATTTCACTGTAAGGTCTACTACACCTGTTGTATTCGGCGCACGTGACAAATACACTTTGATTTGACAGTTTGAAGACAACAGGTGTAGGTTACCATGGGGACAGTTTGGAGACATGTTACCTGGTCAGATGGTTGGTTATCATGGGGACAGTTTGGAGACATGTTACCTGGTCAGATGGTTGGTTATCATGGGGACAGTTTGGAGACATGTTACCTGGTTAGATGGTGGGTTATCATGGGGACAGTTTGGATACATATTACCTGGTCAGATTGTGGGTTAGCATGGGGACAGGTTGGAGACAGATTATCTGGTTAGATGGTGCAGGTTAGCATGTGGACAGTTTGGAGACATATTACCTGGTTAGATGGTGCAGGTTATCATGGGGACAGTTTGGAGACATATTACCTGGTTAGATGGTGCAGGTTATCATGGGGACAGTTTGGAGACATATTACCTGGTTAGATGGTGCAGGTTATCATGGGGACAGTTTGGAGACATATTACCTGGTTAGATGGTGCAGGTTATCATGGGGACAGTTTGGAGACATATTACCTGGTTAGATGGTGCAGGTTATCATGGGGACAGTTTGGAGGCACAACGGACAGTGGACTTTGTCTTTCAGACCTTTATTTACTGACAGATCACTGTGTGCAAAGACCAGTTGTGAAACACAGTCCCAGGTCCAAATGAAAGAGAGAGAGAGAGAGAGAGAAAGAGAGAGAGAGAGAGAGAGAGAGAGAGAGAGAGAGAGAGAGAGAGAGAGAGAGAGAGAGAGAGAGAGAGAGAGAGAGAGAGAGCGAGGTGGAGAGAGAGCGAGGTGGAGAGAGAGAGAGAGAGAGAGAGAGAGAGAGAGGTGGAGAGAGAGAGGGGTCAGCTAATGATTGACAGATTCCACAATAGTATAAAGGAGCCCTGCATTTCTCCATTCCTCGGCTCAATCGCTAGATCCCGTCCTCCATCCATCCATCCCTCCTTCTCTCCATCCATCCCTCCGTCCGTGCGCCTGTCCTTTCATCATGCAGTGGTTGTCTGTCTGCAGCCTGTTGGTGCTGCTGAGTGTGTCAGCCCGGTCTCAGAACCAGATCTGTACCATCTTCACGGAGGCCAAGGAAGATGGATTCAAATCTTTGTGAGTAGTGCAGCCTCATGTTGCAGTAGTAGATATGCCTCATGTTGCAGTAGTAGATATGCCTCATGTTGCAGTAGTAGATATGCCTCATATTGCAGTAGTAGTAGATATGCCTCATGTTGCAGTAGTAGTAGATATGCCTCATATTGCAGTAGTAGATATGCCTCATGTTGCAGTAGTAGATATGCCTCATGTTGCAGTAGTAGATATGCCTCATGTTGCAGTAGTAGATATGCCTCATGTTGCAGTAGTAGATATGCCTCATGTTGCAGTAGTAGATATGCCTCATGTTGCAGTAGTAGATATGCCTCATGTTGCAGTAGTAGATATGCCTTGAGGAGTCCTTGCTGTCCCCCGTCCACCTGGCCGTGCTGCTGCTTCAGTTTATTATTATATCTATGAACATTTGAACATCTTGGCCATGTTCTGTTATAATCTCCACCCAGTACAGCCATTAGAGGACTGGCCACCCCTCATAGCCTGGTTCCTCTCTAGGTTTCTTCCTAGGTATTGGCCTTTCTAGGGAGTTTCTCCTAGCCACCGTGCTTCTACACCTGCATTTTTTTTATGTTTGGGGTTTTAGGCTGGGTTTCTGTACAGCACTTTGACATATCAGCTGATGTAAGAAGGGCTTTATAAATACATTTGACTTGATATGCCTCATGTTGCAGTAGTAGATATGCCTCATATTGCAGTAGTAGATATGCCTCATGTTGCAGTAGTAGATATGCCTCATGTTGCAGTAGTAGATATGCCTCATGTTGCAGTAGTAGATATGCCTCATATTGCAGTAGTAGTAGATATGCCTCATGTTGCAGTAGTAGATATGCCTCATGTTGCAGTAGTAGATATGCCTCATGTTGCAGTAGTAGATATGCCTCATATTGCAGTAGTAGTTATGCCTCATATTGCAGTAGTAGTTATGCCTCATACTGCAGTAGTAGTAGATATGCCTCATATTGCAGTAGTAGTAGATATGCCTCATATTGCAGTAGTAGTAGATATGCCTCATACTGCAGTAGTAGTAGATATGCCTCATATTGCAGTAGTAGATATGCCTCATACTGCAGTAGTAGTAGATATGCCTCATATTGCAGTAGTAGTTATGCCTCATACTGCAGTAGTAGTAGATATGCCTCATATTGCAGCAGTAGTAGCCATGCCTTATATTGCAGTAGTAGGATGCCTCACATTGCAGTAGTAGATATGCCTCATACTGCAGTAGTAGATTTGAGGCAAATTATGTGGCTATATTGAAGCAACATCTCAAGACATCAGTCAGGAAGTTGAAGCTTGGTCACAAATGGATCTTCCAAATGGACAATGACCCCAAGCATGCTTCCAAAGTTGTGGCAAAATGGCTTAAGGACAAGGTATTGGACTGGCCATCACAAAGCCCTGACCTCAATCCTATTGACAATGTGTGTGCAGAACTGAAAAAAAGCGTGTGCGAGCAAGGAGGCCAATCACGATCAGACGGGATTCTGAAAAGGAAGATATATTGGAGACAACATTAGAAAACTATGAGAATGCAGGGAAACTAAGTATAATCTATAGAGCAGATTTTGAGAGAGCATTTCATACAGTACGCCTAGAATCTGTTTATAAGTGCCTGGATTTTTTTCTACTTTATAGAATGTCTCATAAAATGGGTAGAAGTCATGTACAGTAAAATGATAAATAACGGTTACTTCTCTGAGAATTTTGAATTGTCAAGAGGCATAAAACAAGGTTGTCCTGTGTCACCATACCTATTTATTATGGCCATGGAATTGCTTTAAAAATCAGATCTAATGATAACATTATTAAGGGGCAAATAAATGAAGGGATTAGAGACAAAATTATCAATGTACGCTGATGATTCTCTTTGAGTCCTCAATCTTCAACCTTGAAAGGCCACATTGAGGACCTGGATAATAAACCCAACTATGAAAAGTGATAATATGATAATACTATATTAAGGATTGGGTCTCTAACAGATGCAAACTTTAAAGTTTGGTGAAGTCGATGTGCTTGGTGTACATATCCCCGGGAAAAGTTGAGTGATCTTTGCAACTATTAACTTTGATCAAAAACAGCAAAATATATAGAATCTTGAAACTGTGGAAACAGCCATCCGTTTACGGGAAGATTACCCTGATAAATTCTCTAGTCATATCGCAGTTTACATATTTATTAATGGACTTACTGACTCCAAGGGAATCATTTTTCAAATCATGCGAGAAAATAATATTTCCCTTTATTTGGAATGGCAAACCAGATCAAATTAAATGAGCATATTTACATAACGAACATCATTTTGGAGGGTTAAAACTATTAAATATTAAGGCATTAACCTCTCTCTTAAAGCCTCCATTGTACCCCAGAAAATTCTAAATCCAAATTGGTTTTCTAGCAAGCTCCTGAGAGAGGACCATCCTATGTTTAAGAGCTCTTTGCCTTTTTGCTGATTAAAACCTTAGCTGTAAGTAGCAGTAGAAGTATTGTTGTCCGGGACGGTAGGGTAGGGAGAACAAGTATAACAATTTTTTATTTATTTAACTAGGCAAGTCAGTTAAGAACAAATTCTTATTTACAATGACAGAAAGGTGGGTTAACTGCCTTGTTCAGGGGCAGAACGAAAGATTTGTCAGCTCGGGGATTCGATCCAGCAACCTTTCGGTTACTGGCCCAATGCTCTAACCACAAATAACAATGAGTTCAGTCAGTAAACTGCACTGTGTGTTCATGTTTTGGTTTAATGCATCATCTGACTGACTGTGTGTGCGTGTAGGATCCTTGTAGGGCTGGCTCAGAATCTTCCCGATAGTACGTTGGGTGACTTGGTGCCTCTCATCGCGGAGGCCTTAGCCATGGGCGTCAAATGCTGCTCAGACACTCCTCCAGAGGACTGCGACAGAGATGTGGTGAGAGACACCTATCATTTCATCATCCTTATCACACCTCATCATCCGTATCATACCCCATCATCCTGATCACACCTCATCTTCCTTATCACATCTCATCCTTATCACACCTCATCTTCCTTATCACATCTCATCCTTATCATACCTCATCAACCTTATCCCACCTCATCATCCTGATCACACCTCATCACACCTCATCATCCTTATCACACCTCATTGTCCTTATCACACAACTTTACATTTAACATTTGGCCAGCCTGGCCAGGGGTAGGTAGGGGCCAGAGGTATGGGTAGGTATGGAATTGGGCATTAGTGACTAATGTTTCCAACTGTTTCAGTTGAAACTGTTCTGATATAATAGCACTCTCTGCTGGCTAAACGGTGTACTCCTATTTGTGTGTGTGTGTGTGTGTGTGTGTGTGTGTGTGTGTGTGTGTGTGTGTGTGTGTGTGTGTGTGTGTGTGTGTGTGTGTGTGTGTGTGTGTGTGTGTGTGTGTGTGTGTGTGTGTGCGCGCAGGCGGACCTGTTCCAGAGCGCGGTGTGTTCCTCTGAGACCCTGGTGGAGAAGAACCATCTGAAGATGTGCTGTGAGAAGACTGCCGCTGAGAGGACACAATGCTTCCTGGACCACAAGGCCAAGGTAGAATGGACCACCCCTCCCTCTGAGCCAGGTCTCCTATCTAGGTTTCTTCCTTCTGCTTGCTCTTTGGGGTGTAGACCGGGTTACTGGAAGTCAAAAAGGCTTTCTGGATACATTTGACTGATTGATTGAGTGGTTGATTGATTGATTGTAGATTCCTCGGGACCTGTCCCTCAAAGCTGAGCTGCCCGCTGCAGACCAGTGTGAAGACTTCAAGAAGGACCACAAGGCTTTTGTTGGGAGGTAAGTGTCCACACTCGACTAGAGACCACACCATTGGCTAGAGACCACACCATCGATTAGAGACCATCGACTTGAGACCACACCATCGACTAGAGACCACACCATCGACTAGAGACCCCACCATCGATTAGAGACCCCACCATCGACTAGAGACCACACCATCGACTAGAGACCACAATATCGACTAGAGACCACACCATCAACCTGAGTCCACACCATCGACTAGAGACCATCGACTAGAGACCATTGACTAGAGACCACACCATCGACTAGAGACCACACTATCAACTAGAGACCATCGACTAGAGACCACACCATCGACTTGAGACCATCGACTAGAGACCACACCATCGACCAGAGTGCTGATATATAGTGTAACTAGCTAGGTTACACATGCATGCTGAGCAGTATGGAGTGTTTTTCTGGAATTTACTGTGTGTGTGTGTGTTTCAGGTTCATCTTCAAGTTCTCCAAGAGTAACACGATGCTACAACCACATGTGATCCTGGCTATCGCCAAAGGTTATGGAGAGGTTCTGACTAGCTGTTGTGGAGAGGCTGAGGCCCAGACTTGCTTCGACACCAAGGTCAGGAGGCGTCAGATCGCACCCTATTTTCTATACAGTACTCTACTTTTGACTAGAACCCTATGAGAGAATAGGGTGCCATTTTGTATGCAGTCTCTCTCTCAATTCGTGTCAATAATATTTATTGGCATGGAC
Source organism: Oncorhynchus kisutch (assembly GCF_002021735.2). Taxonomy (NCBI): domain Eukaryota; kingdom Metazoa; phylum Chordata; class Actinopteri; order Salmoniformes; family Salmonidae; genus Oncorhynchus; species Oncorhynchus kisutch. The sequence goes on along the minus strand of NW_022261981.1, from coordinate 3,885,756 downwards.
AGATAAAGCACCTATATAGCCAACGTAAACATTCTCTCTCTCTCTTTTCCAGAAAGCTACTTTCCAACGCGCCGTCGCGAATCGCGTGACTGAACTCAAGGCCCTGTGCATCGTCCACAAGAAATATGGAGACCGCGTTGTCAAGGCCAAGTAGGACACGTCAATCTAAAATTCTATGGTTCTAATTGGCTGAGAGCCAGGTGAGCCCGCCCTTGGGCCAGTCCCATTGGTTGACGCGTGTGCCTGTCTGTTCTAACAGGAAGCTGATCCAGTACAGTCAGAAGATGCCTCAGGCCTCTTTCCAGGAGATGGGAGGCATGGTAGACAAGATCGTAGCGACTGTTGCCCCCTGCTGCAGCGGAGACATGGTCACATGCATGAAGGAGAGGGTAAACTATGTCTTCTCTCTATTCCTCTCTTTTTATTGGTGGATCTCTCTTTTAGTTCCTCCTCTCTTTTAAAACTCTTTCATTTCCTCTCTGTCTCTAAACTCTCAACCTCTCACTCTCTCACCTCTTAGACTCTCACCTCTTACCTCTTAGCCTCTCACCTCTCAACCTCTTACCTCTTAGCCTCTCACCTCTTACCTCTTAGCCTCTCGCCTCTCACCTCTTAGCCTCTCACCTCTTACCTCTTAGCCTCTCAGTCTCTCATCTCTTAGCCTCTCACCTCTTACCTCTTAGCCTCTCAGTCTCTCACCTCTCAGCCTCTCACCTCTCAGCCTCTCACCTCTTAGCCTCTCACTCTCTCATCTCTTAGCCTCTCACCTCTTACCTCTTAGCCTCTCAGTCTCTCACCTCTCAGTCTCTCACCTCTCAGCCTCTCACCTCTTAGCCTCTCACCTCTCAGCCTCTCACCTCTTAGCCTCTCACCTCTTAGCCTCTCACCTCTTAGCCTCTCACTTCTTAGCCTCTCAAACCTCACTCTTTCAGCCTCTTACTCTCAGCCTCTCACCTCTCACTCTCAGCCTCTCACCTCTCAGCCTCTTTCTATTGGATGTGTGTGTGTGTCTGCATATACATGTATTTGTGTCCCTGACTCTTCCTGCCTGTGTGTGTATCCCCCCAAACAGAAGACCCTGGTGGATGAGGTGTGTGCTGATAAGAGTGTGTTGTCTCGCGCGGCGGGTCTGTCTGCATGCTGTAAGGAGGATGCAGTACACAGAGGGTCCTGTGTTGAGGCCATGAAGCCAGACTCTAAGCCAGACGGTCTGTCTGAGCACTACGACGTTCACGCTGACATAGCAGCAGTCTGCCAGACCTTTACCAAGACCCCGGATGTAGCCATGGGGAAGTATGTATTCACGCACATACATACGTGCATGCAGACACACACACACACACACACACACCTGCCACTCTGCCTCCCCCTCTCTCACCCTTCCTCATTCTCACAGTACCTACCTACAGTACCAGCTAATCAACCCAGCTCCAAACCCAGACCTCTCTAGATGTCTGCCTGTCTGTCTGTCTGTCTGTCTGTCTATCTGGAAAAGCTGCCTATACACACAATTCTGACTTTGTATGGGGTGTTGCTATTGGCTAAACGACTGTGTACGGTCTGTCCTGATTGGCTGTCTGACTACTGACTCTCTGTATATGGTCTGTCCTGATTGGCAGGTTGGTGTATGAGATCTCGGTGCGTCACCCTGAGTCGTCTCAGCAGGTGATTCTGAGGTTCGCCAAGGAGGCTGAGCAGGCCTTGCTCCAATGCTGTGACAAGGAGGACCATGCAGAGTGTGTCAAAACCGCTGTATGTATTAACCATGTGTGGTTTCCATACTAACCCCAACCCAAGACCAATTCCCTTTGGGGACAACAAAGATTTCCATACTAACCCCAACCCAAGACCAATTCCCTTTGGGGACAACAAAGTTGACCATGTCTTGTCTTCTCTTATCAGAAGACCTGGCTAGATACACTATATATCAGTCTGTGATGTGTAACCTAGCTAGTTACACTATATATATCAGTCTGTGATGTGTAACCTAGCTAGTTACACTATATATCAGTCTGTGATGTGTAACCTAGCTAGTTACACTATATATCAGTCTGTGATGTGTAACCTAGCTAGTTACACTATATATCAGTCTGTGATGTGTAACCTAGCTAGTTACACTATATATATCAGTCTGTGATGTGTAACCTAGCTAGTTACACTATATATCAGTCTGTGATGTGTAACCTAGCTAGTTACACTATATATCAGTCTGTGATGTGTAACCTAGCTAGTTACACTATATATCAGTCTGTGATGTGTAACCTAGCTAGTTACACTATATATCAGTCTGTGATGTGTAACCTAGCTAGTTACACTATATATATATATCAGTCTGTGATGTGTAACCTAGCTAGTTGCACTATATATCAGTCTGTGATGTGTAACCTAGCTAGCTAGGTACACTATATATCAGTCTGTGATGTGTAACCTAGCTAACTAGGTACACTATATATCAGTCTGTGATGTGTAACCTAGCTAGCTAGTTACACTATATACCAGTCTGTGATGTGTAACCTAGCTAGTTACACTATATATCAGTATGTGATGTGTAACCTAGCTAGTTACACTATATATCAGTCTGTGATGTGTAACCTAGCTAGTTACACTATATATCAGTCTGTGATGTGTAACCTAGCTAGTTACACTATATATCAGTATGTGATGTGTAACCTAGCTAGTTACACTATATATCAGTATGTGATGTGTAACCTTGCCTTGACCTGAATACTTGCATTAGCTCCCCTGAGCTAATAGCTGATGGTTGTTGGCTTTAACACAGCAGGCTAGCACTGAATTCCTAGTATTTTTAGACCATAATAATGGCCTCTGCCCTGTTATGTGGCATCATGCCAACTGTATGAATGGTTCTGTCCCCAGCTGGCAGGAAGTGATATTGATAAGAAGATCACTGATGAGGCTGACTACTACAAGAAGATGTGTGCTGTTGAGACTGGCATGAACAATAACGCCTTTGAGAAGAGGTGAGGGGTCACGCTTTAACACAGAGATATTAACGGTCAGAGGAGATGAGATTCATGTGGTATGAGATCTTAAACATGACATTTAGGCCTAACAACTTATTGGTGAATTGATCGTTACTTTATGGCTTACTAATCATTTATGAATGGTTTATTTTTAATACATTACTACTTAATGACTGATTAACAATCAACTCATGCTCCTCTTCCTCCTCTACCACCACCTCCACCTCCTACTCCTCCTCTACCACCTCCACCTCCTACTCCTCCTCCTCCATCACATCCTACTCCTCCTCTACCACCTCCACCTCCTCCTCCTCCTCCTCCCACTCCACCTCCTACTCCTCCTCTACCACCTCCACCTCCTCCTCCTCTACCACCTCCTCCCACTCCACCTTCTACTCCTCCTCTACCACCTCCTCCCACTCCTCCTCTACCACCTCCTCCTCTACCACCTCCTACACCTCCTACTCCTCCTCTACCACCTCCTCCTCTAACACCTCCTCCCACTCCACCTTCTACTCCTCCTCTACCACCTCCTCCCACTCCTCCTCCTCCACATCCTACTCCTCCTCTACCACCTCCTCCTCCTCTACCACCTCCTACACCTCCACATCCTCCTCCTCCTCTACCACCTCCTCCTCCTCTACCTCCTCCATCTCCTCTTCCTCCTCCACCTACTCCATCTCCTCTTCCTCCTCCACCTCCACCTCCTATACCACCTCCTCTACCACCTCCTCCACCTACTCCATC